>NC_056740.1:297660308-297892808 GCF_019279795.1 Protopterus annectens
ATAGCCTTAATTCTTTTCACTAATTGTCAGACTAATGAGAATGAAGGTGATATTTCTGACTATTAAGGAGTTTGGATTGAAGCTTAAGAAAGGCAAGTTTCATAGCTGGGAAAGAATGGGATTCATCGGGTTATGCATTGCAGCAGAAAAGATGGTATTGAGCATAATCTAAAGCTATTACTCAGCTGCCAAGTCCAAAAATTACTGAGCTTTGCCAGTGCTTGGTATGGTAAACCACCTAGCAATTACTCAGGCAAGTTTTGTCAATACTGTCAGTAGTACTTCAACCTATGGGTGATTGGTTAAAAAGGATTTGAAATAAACACAGGGAAATCTCAAGGAATAGGCTTTTAAGAAAATCAAGTCCATATTAGTGTGACACTGCCAGCCCAACTATCTGGAATTCTGTAAATAATTCTATGTCATTTGTGAATATTGATATGATTTATACAGAACTGTATGTTATGTACTGAGCTTCAACAGCATACCCTGCTGGAACATAGAAGATTAACTTACAAAACTTCAAGAAAATAAGTTGAAATTAAGTGCTTTACAATGTGCTGTAAAAGTTCGATCTGAAGTAGTTTACGTCATTTGATCTTCAAACTGTGGGTTTCGGATCCACATCAGATCCTCCACGGCTGCATTTTCCAGCTATTGGTACGAGCTCCAAGAATCCTCCCCTTACCCATAATGCCACCCTGTCTTCCTTCTCCCTTCATATCTCATTTGCCGCTATAGTGATTACAAGCGTGGTTTCTGAGCTCCAGCTAGTGGGTCACGTAAGTGAACTAATTTCTATTTTCTCTCTCTCTTACTTCTTCTATTTCTTTCTTGCATCCTTTACTTTCACTCACGTCTGCGTTGGATTAAAAATCCTCTCCTCTCCTTCTGTGTGAGAGTGTGTGTGTGTGTGTGTGTGTGTGTGTGTGTGTGTGTGTGTGTGTGTGTGTGTGTGTGTGTGTGTGTCTTTTGGGTCTGTGTGGGTATGGCAGAAACCCCTAAGCCAGGATTTAGGAAATGCACAGAGTGTGGCCATAAGCTATCCCCGGCGGATGGTCACACTCTGTGTGTGGCACGGTGCAGATCACCTCAAGTCCCCCATGTTTTGTTTGCACTGGTTTCAACCGCAGGGCACTTAAGGACAGGTGGGACAAACTGATACTGAAGGGATTGCTCCCCTCTTCAGGGACTACCGTCCCTTCTTCTCCAGCAGGGATAGTAGTGGCTGCTGCTTCTACTTCCTCTTCCCCGGCCTCTGGGATTCAAACTCCCGCCAAGAGGTCTGGGGAAGGGGGCAAGGCCAAGGACTGTTCCCACAAGCGGTCCCCCAACTGCTCATCAGAGGCGGGTCCTCCACTGAAAGTCAGGTCGGTGACTAGGCCTGGATCTCTTCGCCTATGCTTCCCCAAGTTCTCCCTCTAGCCCAAGGAGACTCGTAGCCAGTCCCCAGTAAGGACGTCTCCTCACCAGCTCTCCCATCCAGTTTCAGTGGCGCCCTCCCACTCCACCTGAAGTTTAAGCGAAGCAGAGATGGACAAGATGATACGGAGATTCATCCACACCCAGATCCAGATGGGGGTCTTGCCGGTGCCCTCTCCCTCCCTTTGTTCCGACCAATAACTCCTTCTCCAATCTAATCAGTGGTTTTGGAGTTCTTGGATCCAAGGACTCCCAGGGTCGAGTGGTCGGTGCCAACGGTAGCATGTACCTCGACGTCGGCCATTGCCTTCAGCTTGTCAGATCTGACTGGATTGGATCTGGGCTTTTGGACCCGTAGCCTCGGGGTCGGATTCAAGGGGCTGCTGTCTGCTCCGAGTGCTTCGGAATGGAGCATTCCTCTTGGCATCTCGACTCCCCTAGCGAGTCAGAGGGGGACAGAGCCCGCCAGTACATATCAAGAGGTTCGCTCCCCCTCTACATTCAATGTGGTGGAGAGGGTTCTGTCGGTGTTGAGGCCTCTGACCATTTCGTCCTTGGACTCCACCTAGACCACCCTGGTTCTGAGTGTGGTTTTGACCGTCTTGCCATCTCAGGGACTGCCCGTGGTCGCGATGCCGCAGGAAGTTCCGGTGGAACATCAAGAAGTTTGTGAGCCCTCCTCAGAGAGTCCCCCTGAGGAGGTAGCCTGCAAACATAAGTGTAAGAGGAGGCACTTGGACTCTCCACCAGAGTCCCTCACAGAAGACACAGACTTGGATGAAGAGGAAGGTTCCCCAAGGTCACTCCCCTGAGAATGTCTCCTTTGGAGACATCATGGAGCTCTTTCGCCAAAGGAGGGGGTGGTCAGCCCCCAAACTGACATCAGACGAGTCCGTGTTCCCAGAGGCATTCGGCTTGGGCCCGTCTACTGCTTGGGTGTCCCCTCCTGCTGATCCACTCATGGATTTAGTAACATCTAGGGCATGGAAGGAGCTGGACACCATAGAGCCCATTCCTAAGCACCCTGACAAAGTATCGAGCCCCCCGTCAGACAGGCCGCATTGGAACAAGGGGTCCCTGGTAGATGCGATGATGGTGGCAGCTGCCACCAAGAAGGAGCTTGCTCAGGAGAGCTCCACGGTCCATCCCCCTGATCGAGAATCAAGAGCGATGGACCATTTTGGGAAGCGAGTATATGCTTCAGCGACCTTCTCAGTGAGGGTGCTGAACTATATGGCACATGTCATTAGACTCCAGAGAGATCTAATGAAGGAGATCATGGAGTCTGCCCCAGAGTCCATGGCTGTGGAGGACAAAAACACCTTCTCCGCATGAATGGCCACTCTAAAAGTGGTTGCCAGCACGTCCATGCAACTGCTCTCTCATGCTACAGAGGGTGCTCCAAGGGTGGCCGGAACAGGCATTGCTATCAGGCGTGATGCCTGGCTCCGGTTGTGTCAATTTTCTGAGCCCTTCAAGGCGTCTTTCACCAGCACCCCTTATGATGGTTCTTCCCTCTTCGGTAAGTCAGTGAAAGAGACTTTGGCCCAGAGTGAGAAGGACGAGAAGACAGTCTGCCATCGGGATCCGCTTCTTCTCTCCTCAAAGATCCTTTTCCAGGAATCAGCGAGGAATGAAGAAGATGTGGTTCCGGAAGTCTCAGGCATTTTCCCGGGACAGTAAGGATTCTCCATCCCCCAGAGGTAGAGGGAGTCAGAACAGACGCCGCTCGAGAGGCAGAGGGGGTCCTAGGAATTTCAGGTCCCGAGAACCCATTTTGGAGGGACCCGGGCAGCATCCCTGAGGAGTTGCCCGACTGCTCATTTCTGGAGGCAGTCGGGGGTCACCTGTCACTACACCCGAAGGCATGGGAGTCCATTACGAAAGATCGCTGGGTGTTGCGAATCATATCCAGAGGATATTTTGTTCCATTCAAGGAACATCCCCATCTGAACAAATTCCTCCCAGACGTCCCACCCACGCAATGGGAGGAGGAAGCTAGAAATAGGAAAGCTGCTGAACAAACAAGTAATCCAAGCAGTCCCCCAAGACTAGTCCGGATCCAGCATTTACTCCAGGTACTTTTTAGTGCTAAAGAAAACAGGGGACCTCAGACCCATCTTGAATTTCTCCACATTGAACCTGTCAGTAACCATGACAAAATTTCAGATAGTCATGCTTCAATCTATCCTGCCTTTTCTGCAGAGCACAGACTGGATGTGCTCGATTGATCTCCAGGATGTGTGCTACCACATCAACATGGACAAGACATTCCCGGAGGTTTCTTCGCTTCTGGCTGGGAGCCAATCACTACCAGTTCAGAGTCCTCCCCTTTGGGCTCACCACAGCCCCCATGGTATTTACCAAAGTGATGGCGGTTATAGCTGCTCAACTGAGACTCCATGGTATTCAGATCTTTCTGTACCTGGACGATTGGCTTTTTGCTGCCCCCTCAAAGCATCTACTGTGTCAGGCCTTCGGGGATTACTTCATCCAGTTAGCGAACACTCTGGGTATTACCATCAATCTGAACAAATCTTCTCTAGACCCAGTCCAGATTCTGGACTTTATTGGGGCATGTTTGGACACTCTTCAAATGAGGGTTTTTCTCACCCGAGACAGAATATGCAGTTTAGGAGTGCAAGTGCATGTCTTACAAATTCTTCACACTCAAGTCCCCACAGCAGTGCTCAGGGCGTTAGGTTCCATGGCGGCCACAATCAGTCTCCTGCCGTTGGCTCGACTGCATATGAGAGTTCTTAAATGGACACTTGCGGTCCAGTGGTCCCTGTTAGACCTTTTTCTCACTTTTCCAGTGAGAATCTCAAGGACATGCAGGGACTCCCTTCAGTGGTGGATTCAGTCTCCAGATTTCCTCACGGGACGTTCCTTTCACCCTGTTTTTCCCAAAACCATGGTGACCACTGATGCCTCCCAGCTAGGCTGGGGGGACACTGCTTGGGAAGGACGGTCCAAGGCATGTGATCCCCCTCCGAGACCGAGTTGAATATCAACATTCTGGTGACGAGGACAGTTCTTCTGGCATTGCAGGCACTGCATGCTTATCTTCCTCTAGGGATGATTGCCATTCAGACAGACATTATGTCAGTAGTCTGGTACATCAACAAACAAGGGGGAACCCGATCTTATCCCCTCTGTCGAGAAGCCATGAGAGTGTGGGAATGGGCGATCTCCACCAGCTGCTTTCTAGTAGCAAAGCACTTCTGGGGCAGTCCAACATTCTAGCAGACAGGCTTAGCAGATCGATTCTGATGCCTTATGAGTGGTCTCCAAATCCTTCAGTAGCAGAACAGATCTTTCTGAAGAGGGGTCAGCCTTGCTGCGATCTCTTTGCATCTCCTTCCAACGTGAAATGCAGTGAGTTTTTTCGCTCTGAACCCCCCGGAGGGGGAAGCTCCCAGAGGCGCACTGGTTCATGCTTGGCCTCCCAGTTTCCTATGTGCTTATCCTCCACTTCTGCTTATGTACAAGTTTCTTCAGAAAGCTCGAAGGCTGGGAGCATGGTTATACTCAGCCCATTCTGGCCTCACCAGGTTTCGTTCCCCTCATTATGGTCTTACCTAGTTCCTCCATGGACGATGGATCCATTTCTGGATCTTCTTTCTCATCCCTCAGGGATCCCTCACCTAGATCTGGACAGTCTGAAGCTCATGGCTTGGCTGTTCTGGTTCCCATGATTATCTGGACTCCTTGATTGTCATCCCCTGTAAAGTCCATTTTGGTGATGGCTCACAAATCCTACATCAGAAAGGTGTATCATAGCAAATAGAAACATTTTTCCATATGGGCTACTCATCAGGCTTTGGAACATTTCACGGCTCCTCTTTCAGCAGTCTTAGAAGTTTTGGCCAGCATCTTCCATCATGGTGCTAGTTCTTCCACAGTTAAGGTGCAGCTGGCATCTATCTCTAATTTCCATGTGGGGGTGAATATCTCTTCCCTGGCTTCTTCCAAACTTTGTAAGACCTTCCTTAAAGGGACCTTTCTACTTAGACCTCCGGTTAAGGACCCTACGCCTCCATGGGATATTACCATAGTGTTACAGGCATTGGTTTCTGCATCCTTCGAACAGGCAGCATTGGTTGAGCTTCCATTTTTGACATGGAAAACTGCATTCTTGGTGGCCATTACTTCAGCCAGAAGAGTGTCGGACCTTCAAGCTCTTTTTGTTAAGGTGCCTTACATGATCTTTCACAAGGATAGAGTGTCGTTGTGTACTAATCCATTCTTTCTTCCTAAGGTGGCCTTGGAAGCCAATATTAACTAGATGATAAATTTACCAGGTCTCTTCCTCAACTTCCATAACAAAGGGGAATACAAGTTGCAACTGCCCTTTCGCAAATCTGATCAGCTATTCGTGTCTTATGCTAAACCTTGTTTAGGCAAACCAGTTTCCAAGGTAACAGTTGCTCAATGGATTTCCTTGTGCATTGCATGAGCCTATGAGGTGAAAGGTAGGTCCCTGCCAGGACAATTGAAGGCACACTCCACCCAATCTATGGCTATGTCAGCTGCCTTCTGGTCTAGGGTGTCTCTGGATGATATCTGCTCGGCAGCTACTTGGTCCTCATCTCATACCTTTATTTCTCATTACAATTGGAGATTGTGTCTCGGAATAGAGCATCATTTTGCTCTGCGGTGCTCCGGTATATCCTTCCATGAGGGCCACCCAGGAGTTTATGGTAGCTGGGGACTCTGTCCCACAGGTTGAAGATCAAATGAAGTAAACTACTTCAGATAAAGAAGTTATGTACTCACCATAAGTACACACCATGAGTAGTTGTACTTCATTTCTCTTTAACCTTCCCCCTAACCTTATCATAGATGCAGGCTGTGTTTAACTTTGTATAAAGTGTTTGGCCCTTGACTCTGTCCAGATCAAGGAGTGTTATGGAGATCCTTGTTATGATAAGGCAATATTGGGTCGGGTATATAATACCTTTTAGGCAGCAAACTCGATCTGAAGAGAGAAGGGAAACATGGGGCATTATGGGTAAGGGAAGGAGTCTGGAGCTCGGATCCATAGCTGTAAAATGTGGCCATGTCGGATCCAATGTGAATCTGAAACCTACAGGTTGAAGACAAATGAAGTACAACTACTCAGGGACGTTAATGGTGAGTACATCACTTCTTTTTTCAATGCAGCAAGAAGACAGGATGTCTAGAGCTAGTAGTTTTTCTGTTGTCTTGGAGAGGAGTATTGTGTTTAAAATGTAAAGTGTTTTATTGCTGTGTGACTTCCTAGCAGCTGCACATCTGAGAGATATGTATTTTTGACACAGAGATGTTAGTTTCTGGTTTAGCTTGGAAACTAAAGCCAAGTGACAAAAAGTTATGTCATCCAAGCTAACTCAGCAGTAATATGTGATATTGATTTAAGAACTCTCTCAGAGAGAGACTGTGCATTTTGTATCTTGTCTTGGACCTAGAAACATCCACTCAAGTAAGTTATTTAGGGCATAGTATCTTTTAGGTATAGACAGGAATATAGTAAAGATTAATTTAGATGTTTTCTGTATTTATTTGAGACTGTCCTGCAATGTTGTTTTAAAATATTTCCTGTGATTTTTAACTCTGTAGTTACTGTGTTGATTGAGTATTGTCTTGTTCCTTTATTATTTATTATTGAATATATTTAAACCTACCTTTATGGCTGATATTTGTGCAACATATTTAAGCTCTTAGTGTACTTGCATATGTATTTAGTGACACTGTATAGCCCACTCCAATAGCCTTGCTCTTGGTCAGACTACCATTTGGATAATAGTAGCATTACACAGTAGGATTGGTCACCCTTTGTATGGCCTTAAGTAGCTGATAAGTAGGGGCTGGTGGCATTGATAACTACCATATAGTCGGGGCAGAAGGAGGCATAGCTAGTAAACCTGTGCCAGCCTTCCCCATGTGTGTGTATGTATGTGTGTGTGTGTGTGTGTGTGTGTGTGTTTATATATAAATCAAATCTCAAAGTGTGTGTGTGTGTGTGTGTGTGTGTGTGTGTGTGTGTGTGTGTGTGTGTGTGTGTGTGTGTGTGTCAGCTACTTAGGCAGGGACAAAAAGCACTAGTTGGACAGAGAGGGTGCTGGAGGTCTTGGCTTGACCCCTCATCTGAGATCTTAACCCTATAGCTGTGCCAGTGGGGAGTCTTATTGGGGATCTGGAGAAAGATAGGAAACCAGCCCCAGACTGACTGTGATCTCTGTGTGCTCTTAAGAGAAATTGTACTTTACTGTGTGTGTGTACTTGTCATCCTCCCATTGTGTACGTCCCTCACTGTTGCCAGTGGTGAGGATTCAGGCTCCTTGATTACTGGGCCAGTGCAGGGGCGTCACAATTAGTACCAGCACCAGTACAAGCATACTGTGATGTCAGCAGTCCAGCAATAGTCAGAACAGGTGCCAGTAGCTGTGTTGCTGGAGCTGCTTTGCTGCAGGGGAAAGAAGAGGTTTTCTTTTGTTCATGTCTGTTCACACAGACTGAAAAAACATATTTTCAAATCGAGAAAGAATGCCATTCAGAAGTCTGTGGGCATGTGGATACTTTTCTCATTATTTACAAGGCCTAGACAGTTTCAGCTACATACTGATCATGAGCCATTTGTTTCATTGTTCAACTGAAAGTTCCACTTAAATGTCAGTGGTTGCTGGAAATACTTTCGCACTTCAGTATAGAAGCAGTTCATGTTGCTTGGAAGCAATTTGTATTAGCAACATCCAGCAATCTTGGGCAGATGAAACAGCCTTAGACACAGAGTAAGGTACTAGTGCATGTTTGCAGGTTGTAAGGCCGAATAGGCCTGTGCCTGCAGGTTAGATGGATGACCCTAAAGAAACATCTAAAAAGAAGGCAGACCTGCAGGCTGATGTTGGTTTTGTTCAAAATGTCTGGCCTAGACGTGCACAGTAATTTATTTCTAGGATAGATATTTTGCTGTGACAGCACATTTATCTGTGCTGGATGACCTCTTGTTGTACCAGAACAGGACAGTAATCCCTTCTTCATGTAAAGTGGAAGTTTTGCAGCAGTTTCATAGAGTTCATCAGAGAGTGAGAGAGAGAGAGAAACGATGCATTGTGGTGGTCGGGCATCAGTGCTTACATCTATAAAACTGTGATAATGCACTTCTTTTTAATCAGAAACAAGCTTGCCAAAGGAGAGAATAGTTGATAATGACTCCCATGTCAAAGGGTTCATGGCAATATATTGCAGCATATTTGTGTGACTTCAATGCAAATAATATTTTGTGGTGGTGAACTATTATTATTCCAGTAACATTTGAATAACAAATCTACTTGTAATAACTATTCGAGTTTTTTCTTGATTCAGAACTATGTTTGCAAGATAGGATATCCCTGATGAGCATTAGCAACAATGGAACTATGTCTGTGTCTTTGAAATTCAAGACGTTCAGTACCAGTGGTCCAAGGTTTGATTCCCTCATCGTCCATTGCCTGTTTGATATGAGCAAGTCACTTAACCAGACACCAGTCCTGGGCTGTGTGTGAAAAAGGACCATGTAGATCAGTGCTCTACCCCAGAAAGCAAATACAAATAAAATAAATAAAAAATGGGTTCATCCATACCACCTCTAGTCTCGCTTTCTATAAGGAAGTGACACACGAGTGATTCAAACTGCAAAATGAATTCATAAATAGCTAGAGCCCACCGTGCTGTAATGTTTTACCCAGTCACTTTTGATAGTGCTACCGAAGTAAGCCCAGCGCTGATAATGATGGGCCGCCAAATGTGGTTAATAAGTCCTGCGCTGAATTCAAACTTGCAGCCAAGGCCTGTTCCTTACAAGGCTATGAAAGAAAAAAGATGAAAAGGCTAAACTGACTCGCTAGTTTTTATATTTTATTTAACAGGTGAAATTCAGTTAATTCTGTACCAGGTTTGTATCCTGACCAAGAAGTAAGGGTCGATTGGATAGAAAGTGGAAATGGAGGTCACCAAGGTAATTCATGGCAAGTCTTTGGAAACCAGGTCCTGTGTGTGGGCCAAACTGAAAACAGCATTATCCTGAATAGAAGTGGGAGACACCTTCAGGCTGTCAACAGATCAGCGACCTATACCAGGAGAACAGCCGTAACGGGAAGACAGTTGTGAAGTTCTGAGCCTACTGAACTGGTTAGACCTCATGCAACAAAAATATGACCAGTTGGTTCTTGCCAGTTCACCTACTTGGTTGACACTCTCACATCTGCAGCAAGTGAAATTTTCATTCAGAGGTTGTGAAGTCAGTCTTCTTAAATGTTGTGCCTCTTACTTGCTTCTTGGTCAGATAAGTGGCTAAATTGCTTGGGTAAAATTGTAAAATAGTAACTGTGGCAGATTGGAAGTGCATTTTAAAGGAGAAAACTGTTTTCAGTATTTGAAAAATGCTAAACATACATGTATTATATTTCACTATCTGTTTATTAATGAAATTTTCTGTCAAAGAAAGGGAGATACTGATGCCTGCTAGAGCAGAGTCAGTGATCAGATAGCTGTGACTAGTTCATAAAGAACAGTTCCAGGTGAAAGTTCACTGATACACTCCACAATTCAGTTGTGCATGTGTTTGGTGTGGTTCTCTAATGTGGATGATGACACAATAAAAACTGCCTGTGGTCTTTTCCTTTAACACACTTACATGGCTTCTAGAGCTGCATAGAGTACTGAGGGTGTGATCTGATCAAAGCCCTGTAGAGTAGACGCATTACCTATTTGCTTCTGGAATTTATCCCTCCTGAAAGTACACTCCAGCATTGTGTTTGATGCTGCCACTACCTTCCCACTCTGCTTCCCTTAGTTCAGTCCAAGTGTGATCCCGCAGATCCTTTTCCTGCTATATTATCATCAATTCCACTGCTGTGAGGTGATGCATCATACCAGGGTTTTGTAGCCCAGGTTACTCTACATCTGTTTGCACTGTGCCTCAGCTGCCACCTTTCTGTCCATGTGTTAAACCTTTCCAAATCCTACACTAATCTCTTCCATTCATCCAGCACTGTTCTGGTTTCCTTTGTGTCAACAACAGAAAATTTTATTCTGTTGTCTCTTCCCTCAAGTATGCTTATGACAAAACACTCTGAAGATTGTTAGACCTAGGGCAGGCCTCTGCAGAGCTCTACTAGTAATTTTCCTAATTCCTGACACGTTCTCTTTCACTGTTATCCACTGTCTCGTACCATTAGGCCTTACAGCAACCCAGTTGTTCAGTTTGATCCTGCCCATAACCGTCTAGTATTCCTTTCCACCATTTGTGAGGGACAGAGGCATAGCCCTTACTAGGTAGATGACATCTAGTGGTACTACCCTATCAGGTTCATCTGTAGCTTGATGACATCTAGTGGTTCTCCCCCATCAGGTTCATCTGTAGCTTAATCATAAAATTGAATCATGTTTGATTAACAGTGCACTCTGGCTGTGAGCCTATGTTGATTGCAACTGTGGTAACACCCTTCTCCTCAAGGTTTTTCCTCAGTGCCTTTTCCTGCCATTGTTTTTAAGGTAGCATGCCTGTAATTCTCAGGATTTTTTTACTACAGCCCTTCATTTTGGATAAGTGTACTACCCTCTGCTGACATCCAGTCCTCTGACACTGATATTTTGAAGATCTCCATCAAGGGATCTGTCAACATAGTAGTCACATTTCTGAGAACACTGAGAAGCAGCCAGTGTTGTCCTTGTGCTGCATCCTTCTTAATGGGGAACCACTTCCTTGTAAGCCTCTACACTGTGTATCCTAGTGTCCTGTCTGCTGTTGTCCCTATTTTGCCCTGCCTTTCCAACATGGGAGCATTTCCTCTGTGAAATCTCAAGCAGAGTATTCATCCAGTATCTCTTGTCTTTTCTCAGGCTTCTGTAACCACCTGTTACCCGTGCTAAGCCCTGCAAGTTCTGATCCTCCATTACTTTTTTTTGCTGGGTAGTGATAACAGAGGTAGAAGGGCTAAATGAAGATGTGTTTGACATGAATGCTGAAGGTCTTAATTTACCTTCATGGTTTAGTAACTTTTTATTATGATATTGTCTACTAACTCCAACTTTAATCTTTTCTGCTTTGCCGTCTTTGTTGTCTTTTTGCTAGCCTTTTTGTGATGTACCTCCTCTACATCCCCACCTCCTCCTTACCACTTCTTTTAGGGCATAACGTTTGCAGTAATTGCTAGCATCACATTCCTAATTAGTCACACTGGCCTTTTTCCTTTTTTTCCTTTTTGCCAGTTTCTCACATCCACAGAGCTGAATACTTCATTGCCAACCTTTTCCCCATAGCTCATTCACTCTGTAGGTTTGCTGCCAGCCTCTTAGCTCATCCTTGACTACCTTCCTCAGCACAGTGTCAACCATTGTTCTAAAATTCTGTACCATTGTTTTTGTCTTGTTATTCTTTCACTTCACCCCACTAACCTGGACACCTTTAAAACCTTTTACATTGACTAGGACCATGCTCAGAATTTTGTCATTTTTATACCGTACCAATTGGCTGAACTGCTCAGAATCCAGGACCTCAGTCAACCCCTGCACCAGTTCTGTCCCGGAGCTCAGAATCCCCTCATCAGCTCCTGGCAGATGCAGGTCCCCCAGGAGTATTGCACTCTTCTTCCTGCCCATCTCCTTTTTTTTCCTCCAGTCTCTAATCCCCCTTTCTAGTTGTGTCTGAGGTACAGTACATTGTATCTTTTCCATCATCTCCTCCCCACTTCCTGTGTCTTAGCTGGCAGAGCAGAGCCTAATACATAATAGGTTATTCTTTTTTTTGTCTCACCTTCTGCAAAAATGATCTTAGATATTAATTGTTATGGTGGATATATCATGTAACTGTACTGTTTGCCAACTTAGCCCTTCCTAGAGCTGTGCAGTCAACCTTTTGTGTCTTTTTTTGCTTATTTTGTCATTAAGCCTATTGTGTCATTTGTTTTTCTGACTTTTACTTCATTTACCTTAGGCTGCTGCTAAGCACGAGTCAGTTACTGCCTCAAATTTGGAGAGGAAAGCACAACTGAAGAGAGAAGCAGAGAGAGAACATGCAGCAGCTGTTAAAGCAGAATAACTTTTGTCTGAATTGTTAAGCAGATCACGACAACAGAGACAGAAGTGCTAAAAGAAGAAATGTCTTTGACATGAATGCTGAAGGTCTTAATTTGCCTTCATAGAGTAATGACTTTTTGCAACGATATTGTATGAATAGAGAGTTTTTGTTTAATGCTTTAGAACCATCAGCAAACAGTTTAGTTACGTAAATAGTCTTGCCTCATATTGTACCTTAACAGAACAGTCATTTTTCATTTAAAGAAGTTTTTGATCTTAAATAAAATAATTGTATGAAAACAATGTTAGTTTTTGGGTTGTTGCCTTACTTAAAAATTGTTTAGTGTAGTTTCATTAATATGAATTCAAGTACTAATGGTTGAAGGTTAATGGATCTGAAATTAAGGGCTCTCCTTGATATGTCTTGTGGCTGAGTTTATTCTGTCCACTAGGCAGCATTCAGCATCTTTTCTCTAAAGGTTTTCGTGTCTAGGAGAGGATGGTTTCCCCTGTTGATATATGTCATGACACCATGTCAGCTGTGTGAACATACTCCTATCCTGTACTGAGCAGTTATTTTTCATCATTTGTACAGTCTGAATCACTGTCATTTAATTCACTAGGAAAGATTTCCTGCTTTCGCATGACATTTGAATGTTCTGTGGCTGCATTTTTGAGTTTGAGAGTAATGGCAAAAACAGACTTCTTTTAGATTAGTGAAGGATTCTTCTTCAAGCTGGATGGGGGGGGGGATAATTCAGAGTTCACTTGAGAATTCATGTGGAGGATCTGCTGGGCTCGTTGACTCCTAGAAGTAGGTTCATTGTGTCAGTGGCTTGTTGCACCTAGCAGGGGGTATGATTGTCCCCATGACTACTTAGTGTTCAGTTCTGCCATAATCCTGTACACATTTTCCTGTAATCTGTCTGTACAGTGTGTGGGGAGAGGGATTAAGAGGTGCACCCCCAGCATCCACCCAAAGGGATGCATCCTGGGATGTTTACACTGTCTTTGTTCTGCCTCATCAGCCTGGTTTTGTGTTTGTTGAGCCTAATTATGGAGAGCACCCCTTGCTGCTATCAGGTTACTTCTCAGATACTCAGGGTCAGGACTTCTTCTCGTATGACTTCCCATACAACCTAGCCAAACTGGTCTGCCCTGGTAGACGAGGAGTTCCAGGATGATGCCACCCCAGGTTCTGTAGCCCAGACACAAGAGATCACACACTTTTCTCACTCTTAGTGGGATCTAGAGTCACACATGTAGGATTTCATCTGTAGAGATTTTAGCAGGATGCTAGCTTCTGGTTAGCACAGGCTTCTCATCCTTTTCACATGCCACCATCACTGCATACACAGTCACATCACTGCATGCAAAACCACATGTATCTCAGCCAGCTTAACCTTTTTGTGTTCTGATCATGTGCTTATTAAGAGCATTGGTGCGATCCATCTTGTAGAATGGGGAGGCTTAGAACCCCATCAGTAGGGGCAGTTTTTGAAGGGGTCAGTTTGGTGATCTTCATTTTGAGACAGAGCTTCAGAGCCCCTGCTTTCTCTTGATTTCTAGTGGCCCAGAGCCTCCTTTAAGGGGTCTGTGTAGAGAATGGAAGCTGGTTTGCACACTGGCCCTTGGGGAACCATGTTGATACATCCGTGACAGTATTTTAAAAGGTAGGCAGCGGAATCAGGGGAAAAAAAGTGAAAACCTGTGTCTATAAAACGCAGAAGCTGTGAACACCAGCCATACAGGTATGTGGAAAAACAAAGTATGAGCAAAGACAGCACTGCAGAAAAGCAGCTGCAGAAGTAACCATAGCAACAACAGTCAGGCAAACAAAGGTAGGGAAGAGAGAGGTGACAGTGCACACAAACTGGACCACCTTTGGTTAGAATGCAGAAAGACAGAAAACAGGAGGAGCATGGTACAGTACAAAGCAAAAGTAATGAAGGTATCACTTACCTTTTCATGGTATCATGGAGATAGAGTCTGCTAGGAGGTCAAATTCATTCAAAATATGACCTATATTTATTAATCACCAATGTGTACAACCATGCAAATGGGCAAACACAAACAGTTTCCTTAAAAATAAATACTGTAGCAATGACATGCATGTAGGAGGCAGTAGGTCTCACAATTTCATTGAAAGGCAATATTCAGGAGAAACTCCAATTTGCTGTAATCAGACTCATGCTCCATTACCCGCAGCAGATGTTCCTATCACATACTCATTTGGAAGCATTACAGACTTATAAGAACACCAGCTTACATTGCATCCCAGATACCTCCAGCTGGTTCTTTTCCCATTATAGGACGTAAAAGACAGCCAAAAATAAACATGCTGGGTGCTGAGAAGACATTACAGCCTGCTGTGCTATTTATACATGCATGACAGTCATTCTCCAAAGAAGTCTCTTCTCTCACAAATCAGCAGCTGACTAGAACTCTAGTGCGTACTCAGGGACATGATGCAAGTATTGAGATGCCCTAATTCCAAAATGTCTGCTATGGCCAACAATTAAGATATGCTTCATATAAACAAGCATATTACAGTTTTGCAGCAGTATGAGGGAAAATTGGTCATAGCTCTATAAATACAGCTACCACTTCTAATGGCTATAGGAAAGCCAGTGTAATAATGCATCTAACATGCTTTTGAAATTTCCCATCAAAGCCTTATAGTAGAGCTACTCCTTGCCTTTGGACACACCTCCAGAAGTACTGGGAGAAGTGAAATTAACAATCTTTGGGATGCAAAGAGGGGACCTGGGACCACAAGCTCTGAAGTCCAACAATATGAATTGTGGTTGTGCAGGTAGTTGGTGTTCATCCAGAGGACAGCTCATAAGAATGAAAATGAGGGGGAGGTGTACATTTGCACTTACCACTGATGTGCAGGATGGTATGGACACAGTACAGGTGGTGCATCAAGTGCCCCTCTGTTACAAGACTTTCATCAGTTAATCGCTGTAGGTCATGAAGACTACCTTAGGTTAACAACTGCTGTAGTGTTATTCCTCCATGCCTGTCACAGTACTGTTGGCTTTCAGTAGTACCATTGTTCATAGGTTCATAGGTAGATACTAGGCTATCTGCCCTAGGGCATTTATAAGCCTAGCCAGAGTGTATTTGGCTTCCACCTCCCTATTTGATTAGCCTACTGTGCCTCTGTAAAGTAGGTCACAGAAGGTACCCTTTTAAGATTAGTTTACTGTGCCTCTGTCTAGCAGGGACACAGGAGAGATCCCAGGGGTGAATTTGCGATTTCCCATCCACCCGTCCAAATTTCGCTTGAAGAGGGTCAGCGAGGGGCTATGTCTAACATGAATTGGGATTCTATTCCAGAGTGAGGGGAGCCTCTGGGAAATGAATCTGTCCCTCCAGAATGTCCTATTTATTTTTGTGCTGAGGTTTAGGTCCCTGGAGCGTGTAGCTCTAAGGGATTTGGATTTTTTGAGGTGGAGCATGTCCATTAATTCTGGGTTTGACATGGCTTTGTACGTCAGGCATAGATCGCCTCTGAGTAGGCGGTAAGCAAGTGAGTAGAGCTGGAGTTTCTTTAGTCGAGCTGCATAGGACATCTCTTTGTAGCCCATGATCCTCTTGGTGAGGTACTTTTGGGGTCTCTCCAGTTGCTGCAGGTGTCGAGTAAGGTACATCCCAAAAGGGGCATTGTATTCAATTATGGGCCTGATGAGTGACGAGTAGAGGGGCACAATGACCTCTCTTGATCTAGATGCGAACCCTTTCATGATAAGGTGGGCTATACAGAAGGTCTTTCTAACCACTTTGGCAACGTGATTATCAAAGGAGAGATTACTATCTACGTTGGTCCCCAAATCTCTTAATTACTTCTTCCGTACTTAATGGATTACCACCTATGTGGTAATTTGTAGGCACCTTGTTTTTCCCAAAAGGGATGACTATGCACTTTTTAGCATTTAGCTTGAGGCCGTGGCTCTGGCACCAAGCATCCATCTCTGTGAGACCCTTTTGGAGGATGCTTGTGTCAGCTGGAGATTCGATTATGGCCCCCAGTTTGCAGTCATCTGCGAACTTTGTCAGCCATAATCCCCCCATGTTAGCCTGGACCTCAGAGAAGTATATACCGAACAAGAGAGGTCCCAGAACTGAGCCCTGTGGGACGCCACTTGTAACTGGTTTGGATTCGGACATGGCACCTGCGATTCTGACCACGTGGGTTCTATCTCTGAGCCAGTTTGCAACCCATCTTGTGATATAGGGGTTGATATTTAAGCTGGTAAGCTTATTTATGATGCCCGAGTGGGGTATTGTGTTGAAAGCTTTTGCGAGGTCCAGGTAGGCTGTGTGGACCACCTTGCCCTCATCTATGGCTTTGGTAACTGTTTCAAAGAAATCAACTAGGTTTAAGAGGAAAGATCTGCCCTTAACAAAGCCGAATTGGGTAGGGTCCAGTGTCTGGAGGCTCCCAATGTCTTTGTTTATGAGTTCCATGATAATATGCTCCATAGCTTTACAGACCAGACTAGTCAGGCTTATGGGGCGATAGTTTCTGGGGTCCGTTGTGGCACCACCTTTGTGGAGTGGGACCACTGTAGCTGTATGCCATTCTTTGGGTACATATCCTGTAGTAAGGCTAAGTTTGAACAGTGACTTAATGTGAGGGTTCAGTTCTTCTTGGAGCTCGTGTAAGACACAGCCTGGGACACCATCCGTCCCATAGATGCTGTGTTTTTTGCTTTGGAGAGGGCAGCTTTCACCTGTGCATCTGTTATGTCAGGGAGGTTACATTCAGTTGGGATAGGCGTTTGCTCCTTTCGGGGGGAAGGGGGGAGAAGTTTGCGCTGAATCTGTCTGCCAGGATGATGGCTATGTCTGTAGGTTCGGTATATTTTGTACCGTTATGCAACAATTCAGAGCATATCTGGGAGTTTCACCATGTTTCTGACATAACTAAAGAAGGCCTTGTGATTATCTTTAGTGTCTAGGGCAATTTTTCTTTCGAAACTGGCCTTTGATGATTTTATGAGGGATCGAAGTTTCTTGCTAATACTGATCAGAGATGCCTTCCCTTTTTGGGATTTTGCTCTGTCATGTAGTAGCTTTCTCCTTCTGTTGTATAGCTTATTTATGGCCGGGGTCCACCAGACCGGTCTCCTGTTTTTGGAGGAGTGAGTCTTGGTTTTATTTGGGATAGCACGATCCATGCATTCCTGCAGGTGCTCATAGAATGCATTTGTAAAGGATTCTGCTGATTGGGCTGTATTATCCTCTGGCCCAGGGGCTTTGAAGGATTTCACCTCAGTCTTGAGAAGTGCAAAGTTGGCTTTTGAGAAATTCTTTACAGTGTTTTCCTTGGCTGGGGGTGGGGACGGGATATGGATGTCCAGGGAAATTTGTTTATGGTCTGATCTTACCAATGAGGGGTTTACCTCTGGTGTGGAACATAGAGTCCCCATGTTGGTGATGACCAGGTCCAATATGTTGTTCCCTCTTGTGGGAGTGGTGACCAGTTGTTCTATTGCGTTAGAGTTTATAAATTCAAGAAACCGTTGGGCGAGGGTGTTTGGGTTTCAGTAGTTTTCCCAGTCAACATTTGGGTAGTTGAAGTCACCCAATAACATAGTGTTTGGAGAGACCTTCATATTCTCCGGTGTTCTCAGGAATGCCAATCATAGATAAATTCATAGATTAGTACTAGGCTAATTGCCCTTGCGAGCCATTTTAAGCCTAGCCAATTATCCCCTGTGAGATTCAAACCCTGTACCTTGTATTTGTAAGGCAAACACCTTAACCATTAGGCCATCCTCCCATATTGGTCACTCCTGTGGATGGAATTTCTGTAGTGTGTTCACCTTTGAGATGAGTGCATGGATCTTTAATCATCTTAGTCTGTGTATATGTCATATTGGCATGTTGTAAGATGATAGGTTGTGGGTGATGTCTGGCCCCAGCTTCCTGAAGTGCTTGGCATGGTGTGTCCCTGCTGCCAGTTGCATGGGTGCATAGATCTCTGAGCAGTGTATATATGCTGGCATTGGCTACATCCAGAAGATGTTGGTGGTGATTTATGGACTACAGCAACAACTTCCCTGTGGCATTTTTTTGTTATTACTACTGTTTCAAAGTACCTCTTCATGCCTTTGAGATGGTATACCTAGTAAAGTGTGTATTTTCCATTGTTCATTGGTTAAATATGTAGCCATCAGTCAGAATAAGCCTTTTTTCATATTGGCTGTCCTTGACGCTACATATGTGCCTGGCACTGTCCTGCTAGTAACAGACTGTCAAAAGTTTCAGAATTTGGCTACATATCACTTTGCTTGTCTTCCCTATATCTTTCAGTTCTGTGTAGAGTTCTACCATGATTATGTGACTGTGTGGTTCTCACAGCTGTTTATAATGCAATGGCTAAACTCCACAAACTTCCCCACTGTTGAAGGATTAAGTGATTATGGGTGGTGATGTCCGGGGTCTTTTGCCCTTAATATGTATGCCTGCCAGAGTCATTCCCCTGTTGTGCAGGTCCATTCCCATCCTGATAGATTCCTTATCTGCCATGTTGTACCGTTACCTGTTTCTTGTGAGGAGACATGTTTAACTACCTGCCCTTTTCGGCTGTGGTGATGTAGTGGTGGCAAGCTCATGTACACGTACATGTGGCCTTTCACTCTTGCATGCTTCTAGACTGCCATGATGATCTGCATACACACTTTCACCACATATTCCTATGTATGCACCCAATCACAGATGCATATTGTACCTTGCATTCATGCTATCCTCACACATTCTCCTTGTGTGCATAGAGATGCAGACACACTCACATACATCCTTTCTTTCTTGTACATAGACATACACAGATTCACATGCCCTCTGCACTGCAAGCACACTGTCATTCATACATATTCTTTTGCCTGCACATACACAAACTCACACTTCCTACTTCCTCTGTCCATTGCATCTTCTGCTTTTCATTGTACAGTTTGCACACAGTGACCTGTGCTACTTTTGCATATGTGGTTACTGTCATGCTCAAAGTGTTTCATTGGTGCTTGCATGTCTGTTACATTGATGTTTCTGTGCAGTTACAGAAGCTCTGAAGTCCAACAATATGATATTACATTTCTAGCCAGGCTGGGCCTAGTAAATATCTTCCTCAATTTATGTGACCTTGGAGTCAGTATTTGCTGTTCTATCACAGAAGCCTGCAAGAGTCCTCCCTCTTCTGTCCTTAGTAGAGCTGATGTCCTGTATCATCCTCTAGCAAATAGGGGGTGATACGTGGTTATAACATCCCCACCTGACTTCTCCATGGTTGCAGTGGGCATTTAGTGTTTACCCAAGCTCATTTTACACTCTTCGACTGCTGGCAGACAGGGTGACTAGAGAGACCAAGACAGCCAAAAAAAGTGTATTCCTCTGCCACACTGGGGCTTTTAGTGTAAAATTAAATATCCACATTTTTTACCTTCCTGCAGAATGGGGCCAAAGCTTTTCTGGAGGTCTTTTCTAAGTCTGTGATTAAAGAGACTGACCCTTATCCATGACATCTGTTATGTTGGTTTATCCTCAAGGTTTAGGTTCATAGGTTCATAGGTTAGTACTAAGCTAACTGCCCTTGCAAGCTATTTTAAGCTTAGCCGATTATCCCTTATGAGACTTAAACCCTGCACCTTGTGTTTGTAAGGCAAACACCTTAACCTTTAGGCCACCCTCCCTACTATGTATCCTAACATGTGCTTGTTAATTTTTTAGATGCTTTAGTAAGGGTAGCAGGCATATCACTGTGCATTAAGTGGATGGCTTGACTGTATTTGTCCCATTGACAAGGGATAACCTTGACAGCCTCTTGGTAGATGCTTTCTCTGATAGTAGCAGACTGTCTGGGCTAAAGCTTCAAGACTTTGATGCCTTTCTTAGTAGTAGATAGGGGACTCATCTTGCTCACGAGCTATCTTCTTGTTCTTTGAAGGAAAAGAAGATAACCGCAAGCAACTTATGTAAAGGAAAAACCAAAGCAAAAACCAAATAGTGGTGATAACGAACACAGCCAGCAGACTTGGAACACAAAACACAAGACTTTAATTACTGTAAGCGCTTTTGGTAGAGACAATCTCCTCACCTTCATCAGACAATTAAAGAACACCAAAAACACCCATTAAATACATTGCAATGTTCTAATTAATCATGACATCATACTCCAATTAAATTAAGTCAATAAAGGGTAGAAATGATGATAAAAAATGCTTCCATAAAAACATACATATTATAAATATTCTAGGATTGCATATTCTAGGATTGCATATTGATATCTGAGAGGGTTTTGACAATTATGCCCAGTGTACAGTTGTCTGCACATTTGGTTAATCAGTGCTCCTACTTATGATTTTTGAGATCAGAGAAGTAGTTGGGAAACAGGAGAATGCCCAGAACAGACCTGAGGGGACTCTGCTGGTTACCTCAGCACTATTTAAAGATGAGTTGGGGGTTGGTATAATGGTTAAGGTGTCTACCTCACAGACACAAGGCTCAGGGTTTTAGTCTCACCTTTGAAAGGGAAATTGTCTAGGAGAAAAATGTCCCACAAGGGCGGATAGTTTAGTACTTACCTATGAGCATGAACCATATGGGTTCTGTACTTCAGCCATTTGTTTATGCATCTTACCACATAAGGATCTTTATTTATGGATGTCAGTTTCTCTACAATTCCAGCATGAGATATGGTGTCAGATACTTTGGCCATATTAAGTTATGCTGTATAAACAGTGTGGCTGTTATCAATAGCCCACATAACCCTCTGGAGGAAATTAATGAGGTTTAATAAGCTTCATCTCCCTTTAGCTAAGCAAGATTGCTGGAAATCAAGCCTAATGTGATTCTTAATATAATAATTAAAAAGCTTGATTATAATACTCTCCTTGGCTTTTCAGTTTAGAATCACAAAGCTGATTGGCCTATAATTTCCAGGGTCTGTGGTAGAGTCTTCCTTGTGGAGGGGCATAACTATAGCACTGTACCAGGATTCAGGAATTTAGCCTGTGGCTAAGCTTAAGTTAAAGAGCTTAAGGTAAAATTTGGCTAGATTTTGCGTGACAGTATTTATTAAGCACACAGGTATGTTGTCTGGACCCATCGAGGAAATTTCTTTGATTTTAGATAACACCTTCACATGTTCTTCAGTGATGACAGGGGTGTAAGGTATTGTAACATGAGGGATGTTGGAATAGGTGTTTTATAGGTAAAGCTTGCAGCGATAGTGTTTGCAAGCATATTGTCTGCTACATCATTTGATTCAGATAGGGTGGGTCCCATTAAGGAACCATTCAGAGCAGTATTGAATGTTATTTCTTAGATCAGATGTTGTCAATTTTCATTCTATCCTTAACTAATGGGGTTGGATCCAGTTCATCAGATCAGACTCAGATGTTACTAAATCTCATGGAAACCAAGAACTCTCAAGCTTCTCCCTTACCCACAATGCACAAATCCCAATTACCTCAGATCTCATTTGTTGGTTTCAGTATAAGATGTGGTCACTCCAGCTACAAGAATACTGCTGTATATGCCATGCCTTTAATCCCAGGGCTCTAGTAGAGCATAAAAATAAACTTATTCTTAAAGGCATGTTACCTACTTCTTTTGGAGAGGCTAGATTGGTGGAAAAACCTTCAAAAAGTAAGACAAAGGTGAAGTCTTTCTCTCCAAAGCCTTCGTCATCTTCATTGGCACAGTGCCATCAAGAGTACCCTCACCATTTTTGGACATACTCATATCCACATCAGTTTTGTCCACTCATTCTTCAAGCAATCTTAAAAAAGAAGATGTGGAGAGAGTAGTGAGAAAAATTGTCTTGGTGCAGGGACAGATAGGTATTCCTTCGCTCCTAAGCCTCTGGGTCAGGAGATCCACTTATCTGCACCTCCAATCCAAGTTCCTCCTCTGACTCCAGTTAATGTTTCAGAGTCCCTGGATCTTAGATGTCTAGATCCATCTGGCTTAGATCTGAGGATTGTTTTGTCCTCGGATCCAAAGCATTCTCTTGAGTGCTTTGATCCTGTTGGATCCAGAGAACTCTCGGAGTCAAAGCCTTCCTGTCGGGTCCATGGTGTTGCAGTTGACTCTGAAGCTTTCAGAGCTGTCCCTGCGCCTCAGAGCCTCATAGCATTGGCAGCTTGGCTCTGGCTTCTAATGCGGGGATTTTGCCCTCGAAGCAGGGGAGGACAGCGGTCCAAAAGATTGCTTTTTTGGATCTGGGGTGTACTTTTTCTCACCTGGACAGTCTGCCTTTGAGGTTGCAAAGAGTTTTCTCTACCTCAGCGGAACATACAAATCCATCCTCCTTAGATGCTAAATCTGTAACCTTGATATTCCAGTGCTCAGAGCCTCATCAAGTCTTTCAACAGGGACAGCCAGTACCAACATCCCAGGTTTCTTCTCAAGGCATCTTGATTTCTTCATCTGATACCTCCTCAGAGCATTCCAATGAGGAGGTCCGTAAGAGGAAGATGTGTAAGAGGAAGCACATAGACTCACATGTGGAGTCCATCACAGAAGATATGGATTTTGATGAGGGTGAAGGGTCCCCACAGTCACTTCCTGAAGATGTTCATTCAGAGGCATCCTTGAAATCCTTAAGCAGAGAGGTGGCTCGATGCCCAGTAACCATTTGTCTGAGGAGTCTGTTTTCCTGAAGGCCTTTGGTACTGAACCATATACCTCCTGGGTGACCCCACCTTTCAACAAGCTCATTCAGTTGATCTCTTGGTGGGTGTGGAAGGAACCTGACACCATTGAGCCCATACCACGGAGGCCAGAAAAAATTATGGCATCACCCACAGATAACCAGTTTTTGGGGAAAGGGGTGCCTGTTGATGCCATGTTCGTAGCGCTGGTCACCAGGAAGGAACTTGCTGAGGAGAGTTCCACTGTTCATTCCCCCAACAGGAAGTCTTGGGCGACCAACAGATTTAGGAAACGTGTCTATGCTTCAGCAGCCTTTGCCTTGAGGACTCTGAACTATTTGGCACACTTTACTAGACTTCAGAAGGACTTGATTAAAGAGTTGTCAAATACCCTCTCAGGAGCTGTATCTAAAGAAGTTCAGGCATCGGTGACTTCCCAGATTGCTACCCTACAATCCATATCCAATTCATCCATGAGGTTGATTTCACAGGTGAATTCTATCCAACACAGCAGCCGAGGTTGGTTTAAAATTTAATAAAAAAGTATCAGAAAACAATATGTGAGCGCTTTCATCTCATAAGAAAGACTTCATCAGATAACAATTTTGAACAACTACTTATATTTAAATACCCTTCCTATAGTGGTTAACTAACGTCATTAATTGATCAGCACCTGATTAACCCTTAAATAACTAAAACCATACACGCAATCATTGTCAAACTCCCTCATAGTTAAAAAGTATGGATTGAATTGCATTACTTTTTGATTTCACAGGTAGCAGAAGGAAACTCAAGGCCAGCGGGTTCAGGCATTTCCATTAGGAGGCATGCCTGGATGCACTTGTGTAACTTTGCGTAACACTTCAAGCCCTTGTTCATCAGTGCCCCCTTTGACAGCACTTCTTTGTCCCCAAGGTGAAGGACACACTGACCAGGGGTGAAAAGGATGGGAAGACCTTGTCTGCCATGGACATATGTTTTTCACCCCCTCAGAGATCCTTTTCGAGGAATTAGTGGGGTGGATGAAAAATGTGGTTCAAGAAGTCTCAAGTTCCATTCCAAGACACACGTGGAGGAGGTTCTCCCAGAGCAAAGGAGGAAACTCTAACGGTCAATGCCTTCCCTGTGGTAGAGGTGGTCTGCAAAACCAGGGTTCCAGAGAATCTTTCTTTGACAAATCCTATCAGCACTCCTTAAAGGAGCCCAATTCCCCAACTCGGGGGCAATCTGAGGTCTCTTATCCATGCAACAGAGAGCCTGGCTAGAAATAATAAATGAAAGTTGGGTGCAGAGGATTATTTCCAGAGATTATATAATCGCCTTTTCCCTTCCTCCTCCAAAATTAAGGAAATTTCTCGATGTTCCATCCAGTCAGAGGGAACAAGCAGCTATTCAAATACAAAAGCTGTTAGAAAAAGAGTCATCCAAGAGGTCCGGCTAGACCATTTAGAATCCAGAACTTACTCCAAATTATTTTTATTGCCAAAGTAAATGGGACTGGTGACCAATTCTGGATCTCAGCAATCTGAAAAAAATCTGTTCAATGAACCAAGTTCTGGATGGTGATGGTTCAGTTCATTCTCCTTTTTCTAGGCAAGGATAACTATGTGCTGAAGAGACCTTCAGGATGCGTATTATTACATAAAAATGAAGAGATTATCCAGAAGATACTTACGCTTCTGACTGGGAGCCAGTCATTAGCAATTAAGAGTTCTGCCTTTTGGACTCACCACAGCCCCCAGGGTGTTCACCAAGTGCATGGCAGTAGTAGCAGCTCACTTTAGACTGCAAAAGTTCCAGGTGTTTCCATATTTAGATGACAAGCTCATTTCCACTCCGACCATGCATCAGCTAACAAGGGCAAGAGATCAGGTTCTCCAGACTTAGTCTTTCCTAGGGATGTCTTTCCTGGGGATAACCGTAAACTATGAAAGGTCTCAGCTACAACCAACTCAAAGTCCAGAGTTTATAGTAGCTATACTCAACATAAAATCATCCATAGCTTCTCTACCACACCATACCATAAGATCACAGGTCAGAAAGATAATCTGCAGTTCCAAAATTTCAGCTTGACTTGCCCTGCAAGCTATAGGTTCAATGGCAGCAGCAAAAGCAATAACATCAACTTTAGCCAAATTTTACATGAGAGTCATTCAGTGGATGTTAGCCACGCGATGGTCAGTACTTTACCAGTCCATGTCCTATGAGATATGAATAACTCAGATATGCAAGAGAGATCTCAAGTGGTGGATTCAATCAGATCAGGTTCTACAATGCCATCTGTTCATTCCTCCTCAGCTCAAGGCCATAGTGACCACGGATGCTTCCCAGCTGGGATGAGGGGAGCATTTTCTAGAAAAACTGTCCAAGGCACTTGGTCCCCTGAAGAGGCCAACTTGCATGACAGTGTCCTAGAGATGAGACCAGTGCTTTTAGTGCTGCATGCTTTTCAGGATGCTCTCACTTTTGGGACAATTGCAATTCAAACAGACAACATATCAGTAGTTTGTTCAGTCAATAAACAAGGAGGAACTAGATCCTGTCCCTTGTGTCGAGAAACTCTCGGAGAGTGGCAATGGGCGACCTCATTCAACTGCTTTCTCATAGTAATGTACATTCCGGGGAAATCCAATGTGAAACAAACTAATCAGGTGCATTCTCATGCTTCATGAATGGTCCGTTAACAAGAATGTTACGGAAATTATTTTTCACCAATGGGGCCAGCTTTGCTGCAATCTTTTTGCGTCCTCCAAAACAACAAATGCAGCAGTGACTTTGTTGTAATCCCCCCACAGGGGGAATCATTAAGGGATGGTCTTGTTCACGATTGCTCCCTCTCTGGTCTACTTTATGCTTATCCATCCATTCTACTCATTCTGAAGTTCTGACAGAAAGCTCCCATATGGAAAAGCAAGGTCATCCTCATTGCACCTTACCAGCCTCAACAGATTTGGTTTCCCTTCCTTTGGCTTCACTTGGTACACAAACCTTGAATTCTGGATCTGTCTACAGACCTTCTGTCTCATCCAACAGAAATGATTCATCCAGACATAAAAACCTCAGGCTGACTGCCTGGCTTCTCCGGTTTCATTAATAGCCCGACAACCTGTGCTGTCTTCACCTGTCCATCAAATGCTTTTATCTTCCCATAAACCTTCTACAAGGAAGCTTTACTCCAGCAAATGAAAGAGGTTTGTTCATTAGGCCCAAGATAATCACATTGTACCGTTTTCAGCTGTGGTACTTAGAGGTCATCCTCCAGGGCTGAATGGAGTAGTACCCTTAAAACCCATTTTAAATGAGCAAAGTCTTAAATATGAGAGAGAATAATTTCCAGAGCACTGCCACTTTAAAATGATGTAATTGAAATGGGAGTGTCAGCTGGTTGCAGACTGACTTTAAAAGGATGGACCTTAGTAAAAGAAAACAGGATCTGAAGAAGGTTTAAATAACCAAAAGCACTTGTCCTAACTTTTATGTTTTATCTTCAAATAAAGAGTGTTTTTATCTAGTTTTTACACTAAGATGGCATTTAGGAGGTGGTATGTTCATCTACTTTTCCTTGTTTTTAATTCCTGCCTGAACTGCCTTTGGTGGAGTGTTTTTTTTTACTGTGAGTATTGTTTGTGTTACTAACCATGCCGTGGAATGAGCTCTATGGATGTTTCAAGTAAGAGAACAGTTACAAACCTTTTGGTTGGGGTATCTAATCCATTGTTTAATTTAAACCTAGAAAACAGTGAAAGGAATATAAGCATTGCTGAAGAAGTTCAAAACAATTTTGGTTATGTTTATAAGGAAGTAGAGAATGCCGCATATCGGCTGAAATGCTTACAATGGTAGTGCTTCCATATGGAGGCCTTCCTTCATCACCAGGACATCCCTAGAGGCTTGCTTGTTAAATGCATGCCGAGTTATGGTAATGTGTTTCCAGAACTGCTTGTGAAGTGGCAAAGCATAAATATTGAAACGAGTTTCAGTTATATGAAGCTACTTATTGAGTTCTTTAAACCTCAAGAAGAGGAACTAACTAGGTTGCTTGAGGTAAAACAAAAAGAGCTTAAAAGGATGGAGTTATTGGAGAAGAACTTGTCTCAGTTATAAATTGGATGCATATGATATTAAGCTGAAATTAAAAGTGGCAAGCTGACTACAGATTACAGGGATTATAGGAATGGTCATTTATTTGAGTGGCTGAGGGAGCAGCTGGTGAATACTTATGTAGCAACAGCACAAGAATCGGGATTGGAGCAAAAAACATATCAGTTATTGCAAGAGAATACGATGGGAACAAGAGCCTTAAAGAAGTCGAATTGAAGAGTGGAAGGTAGCTCGCAAGGGGTAGTGGTGCAAGCCGGTGTGCATTCAAGTGCAGAGTGCGATACAAAAGGAAAGAAACAAATGAATGGTTGTGTGTTTTGAGAAGTAAGTGATGCTGCTCTAGTACGAACTCAGGAAACAACAAAAGATGATTGTGTAAATGTGTTAGGAGAGGTAACAAAAGACCAAGAGTCTGGGGCTAGCAACTTAATAGGAATGGTGCCTAACAGAGGGTCAGTGCATCTACCTCTTTTACAACAACTACCTTTTTTATTACAGACCAAAACTCCTCGAAGTCCCAGATCTGCAAGCAGCGAGAGGAAGAAAAGTGTACTAGAAGGTCATAAGGACTCAATTGTAGTAAATATCTCTGAAGTCCTATTAACTAAAGAATAGTTAGATATACTTGAGAAAGTGCTGATCTTTATACCATTAGTACGTTTACCTTTAGACGAAGTAGTAACAGATTTAAAATGTTTTGGGTGAAATGTCACCTTGAAATATATTTTTGGAAAAGATCATGAAAATTTTACAGTAAACAAAAGTCAGTATAAGAAACCAAACAGTTTTGTTCCATTAAGTCATCCTGTAATGGAAGTGTTTACCCAGCTATGTGAGAAAGTGATCTTTGAAAATGGGCAAGGAAACAGGGGTTCAGGCACCTAGGCAGTGAGAAATTTCCCTGTGTTACATTTGACTGGAGACACATGCCTGAAGTGACATTCAGCTCCAGGGAAATATGTCTGTTTGCAAATTCCCTGTGGGCAAAGAGAAGCACACCCTTTCATGCACACAGCTTTAATAACCAAATGAATGGTGGCAGAAGAAGTAATGAGTGTTGTGCTCAGTGTAGAGTACATACTTATGTAACTACAACATGTAGAAGTGTGCTACAGCAGGGAGGAAATCCTGCAGAATACTGTAGTTACATTTATGCTCCAGTATGTGTTTTAGGCAATCTTCCCTAGGCACTATGAAGGGGGTAGTGGTCCACACACTCCAATTGTAAAGGCACTGCCCATTGTGCACTGCATTTTTACTGCCACTGACATGCCCTCTGGCCAGCCTACTGCTGATGCCTGCCATATTGCCTGCTGTCTCATGTTCCCTTGGGGACCATGGACATTGTTTTCCCCTTGTGCATTTGGTTACTGAAGTGGGCATGGCAGCATATGCTTCTCTTTGCCCACAGGGAATTTGCAAACAGCCATACTTCTCCGCAGCTGAATGTCACTTCAGCCATGTGTCCCCAGTCAAATGTACCACAGGGAAATGTCTCGCTGCCTAGGTGCCTGAATCTGTTTTATTTTTAGTACTACTTAGAGTCCTGGAATTTCTTACTCATCTTGTTCAAGAAGAAGCTAGTGTGTCTACTGTTAAAGTTCATTTAGCAGCAACATCAAACTTTCATATTGGTTTTGATGAATCTTCTTTAGCCTCTCATAAACTGAGCAAAGCTTTCTTAAAAGCTATCCCCCCCCCCCTTTAAAGATCCTACTCCTGCATGGGACCTAAATTGTACTGCTGCCTCTTACTCAGGCCCCCTTTGAACCAGCAGCTATGTGTGATTTTAAATGCCTTTCTTGTAAAACTGTTTTTCTAGTTGCTATAACTTCTGCCAGAAGAATTTCTGGAATGCAAGCCTTGTCCTCTGAACCACCATACTTAATTTTCCACAAGGATAGAATTACATTGCGAACTAACTCTTCCTTTCTGCCTAAGGAAGTATTAGGTACTAATATTAATCAGTCAATCAACTTACCAGTATTATTTCCTAAATTTGCTAACAATGGTGAATATATGATGTCCTTCTATTCTTGTGTTGCAGTATTCATAACAGTAGGGAGTTGCGGCCTGCAGTGCCACCGTCCGGCTAGTATACCAAAGTCTTTGCAGCAGGAGGGTACGTGTGACATCCCTTACCAGGGCCATAAACTGACATTAGGTATAAAAGTGACATCTGCACATACCCTCATCAGAATTTTTCTGCTGCAGTGAACATCAGACTCCCATTTGCCAGCTCCACAAGCAGATTGCGTTTCTTCAGATGACCAAATACGTTTTTGTTCAAGACCAGACGACGGCTTCTTCGACCGATACAGATAAGTGCCCTGTTTGTTTTTTTCTGTACTTTGATTACAGTTTAGACTTACATGTCAGCTAGAAAGGGGAAGTGTGCTTGTGGGAGGTAAATTCTTCACAAGGACATGCTTGAGAAGGGTGTATTTTGCTTTCTGAGGCCCACGACCATACATCCTGCCCTATTTGTAAATCTTTAGTACCCAAAACTCACCGAAGCCACTTAGTGGCACGGAAGTTGTATTTAGAGACTCAAAAGGCTATGTCTCTTAGTGCTCAGTATGGAAGGAGAAGTAAGCCCATCTGACGAGCCGACGAGGAAGAAGGCCAAGAAATTCAGGACGGAATCCCAAGCTGCGCTTCAGGGTTCCAAGCAGGTTCTAGAGGCTCTTGAAAGTCCGGAATATGCACAGACAACGGTTACCAAAGCAGGCCCAGGAACCTTAGGGAAGCTGGGATGCCGGAAACCACGTGTACATCCGCTGAGGCAATTCAGTCATCAGAGTCTGATGGCGGAGGGGAACCACGACTCAGTCAGAAGGCCCTGCTCCTCCTATTCCTACTAAGCAGATGTCCACCACTACGCTTTCTCCACCGACAGCTCCCTTGAAAAAGAAACAAAAAAATAAGCATCCTGAACCTCAAATAGTGCCTGGTTGGGAAGTGTTCTCTCAAAGTCTATTTAAGGCTTTTCAGGCCCTACAGACACAACAGCTTCCCCATACTCGCTCGCCTCAACTACCCTTACATGTTTCTGAGGAAGACTACTCCTCTTCTGAGGAATCCTTTTCCTAAGAAACCCAAATAGACTACCCTAAGGATTTCATTACCCCAAAATAGGAGGATTCTATTTCTCCTGAATCCCCAGGAGAAGAATTTACCTTTGGGGACACTATCTCCCTCATTAGGGAACATTGTAAGTGGCAGGCTTCAGAGGTCTCTGAGTCCAAGAAAAGTAGTTTGACCTTTTGCAAATGGGGCAACCATCTCCTTCTGCTGTATCTTCCTTACTACCTGCCTTTCAGGATGCCTTTCTGGCTGTTTCTCAGTCTCCTGACTCACAACCTCCAGCAGCTAAATGACCAGACCAGTTTTATAAAGTCCCCCAGGACACCCAGTTTCTATTTAGAAACCCACCAGCAGATCCAGCTATTATAGCTGTTTCTGCAGACAAAACTTTAAGGAAATTACCTTCCGCTACCCTTTACCCAACAGATAAAAACAGCAAATTTATGGACAGACTGTGGAAAAAGGTATATACCTCCTCTACTCTGGCCATTAGGGACTTGAACTACCAAACACACATGGCTAGGTATGTTTTAGATACCATTTTCAAAGCCTCTATCCTTCTGGCTGAGGTACAGGATTCCCCTATAAAAGCCCAAGTGAATTTTCTTTTCCTCCACAGCACCCCATGTGACCAGGCACTCCATTGAGTGCAGTTACGATGCTGTGGAAGCCTCATCTAAATCAGCTGCTTCAGGATCAGTACTAAGACGATACTCCTGGGTAAGGCTCCAACCTCTCCCCATGGATGTTCAGACAAAATTACTGGATGCACCTTTGGACAATAAGGCCCTTTTTGGACAGGCTTCTGCTGAGCTTCTTAAATACCTTCAAGAAAAAGGAAAATAATTACAAAACCTCAAACATATTTTGGTATACCCTATTCCTAGATACCAGAAGAATTACTTACAGAAACCCTCCTTTGTTAAAAGGCAGTCTTTTCATTCAGCCCCTCAATCAAAGGGATGTAGACAGCCCAGGAAATGTTCTACTTCCAGATTTCCCACCAGCTCCTCCTGACCAATCCAGACCACCTCCACTGTGACTCATCCCCCTTGCATCCAGAAACACCTTTACCCCTTCAGCCACCCTATCCCTACCCTCCTGGCAGAGAATGACAGCAGAACAATGGGTCCTCTGTATCATCCAGAGAGGATATTTCCTGGTAGATGATCCCACCTTTCCAAAGTATCCCTCAACCACCAAGAAACCAAATCCACCTATTCCCACCTATCATTCAACAACTCCTAACTCAGAGCACTATAGAACAGGTGCCCACCCCACAAAGAAACACAGGTGTTTACTCCAGGATGTTTCTTGTACTAAGAAAAGAAGGTCCTTGGAGAACAATCCTAGACTTATCCTTCATAAACCTCTTCCTCCACATTCCTAGCTTCAAAATGATCACCTTACCCTTTCTGTTACCACTAATTCCAACACAGGCATTCATGGTAGCTGTAGACCTGAAGGATGCCTATCTCCACATTCCTATCCATCCAAATTACAGGAAAGTCCTCAGATTTGCAAAAGGCTCCTGTCATTTTCAATTCTCTGCCTTGCCCTTTGGTCTCTCCACTGCCCCTCGAGTATTTACAAAGTGCCTAGCCCCCTTCATTGCTCACTGCAGGATCCAGGGTATACAGACATACCCATACCTAGACAACCTGCTCATCCTTTATCAAGACTACCAAGTTCTACTACTTCACCTACAACAGGTGTCTTCCATCCTAACTCAGTTGGAGGTTCACCCTAAATCTAGAAAAATCACACTTGACCCCATACATGATTTGGTTTTCTTGGGATGCAGAATCAGTGCAGACTGCATGAAAGCCTTTATCCCAGACCAAAGGATCCAGGACCTCTGCATATACTTCAGTCAGATCCTTACCCAATCCTCCTTTACAGCTCGGGAATTCCTGAGAATGCTAGGCAACATGGCATCCCTCATACTCATGTTACCTCTGGCAAGGCTTCACATGCACAAAATCCAGTGGGTCTTAAAAACATATGGAGCCAACACTCCCAACCTATGGGCTCGCCTCTTCCACTGTTCTTCTGCTTAAAAAAGGAAATCCAGTGGTGGGCCTCAGCATTGCAATTCAATGTAGAAACCCACCTTCAAGTTCCAGCCCCACAACAACAGGTCTCCACAGATGCTTCAGAGCTCAGGTGGGGTGCAGTGCTATTAACAAACCAGCAGCAATTCACAGTTCAAGGCAAATGGTCCACTCAAAGGAAGAAAGACCACATCAACATCAAGGAAATGAGGGCTTTGCTATTAGCCCTTCTAACATTCAAACCCACTATCCTGCTAGGAACCCTGAAAGTAATCACAGACAATATGACGGTCCTGTGGTATATCAACAAGCAAGGGGGACCAGGTCCTACCCACTATGCAGCTTGGCCACCCAGATATGGAACTTACCCGCTTCCCTGCAGGTCCACATGATATCAATGTATGTTCCCTCAACAGAGAATGTTATGGCAGACACACTCAGCAGAACCTCGGCCCCCTCTCACGAATGGATGCTTCAGAGAGAGGTTTTCCTGGACCTGATACACTGGTGTGGTATTCCACAAGCAGACCTCTTCCTCTTTGCCTCCTCACAGAACAAGCAGATGCCCAGCTTCTGCACAAGGGATCCACACCCACAAGCTTGGAAAGTGAATGCATTCTCCTTTTCATGGGAGGGAATGTACTTTTATGCCTTCCCTCCTTTCACACTAATTCAGAAAGTCCTCCTGAAAATTCAGAAGGACAAACCCAAAATCCTACTGGTGACCCCCTTTTGGCCAAGGCAGCATTGGTTCCCCCTCCTACACTTACTAGCCAAGGGCAATCACCACAGGTTACCCCACAGATTAGACCTACTCACACAGGACAAGGGATCCCTACTCCACCCACAGGTGAGCTACCTGAAATTGACCTTATGGGTGATAGGATTCTAATCCCTTACGGACACCCATATTCAAAGGACGTACTCAATGTTCTGCAGGAGGCCAGAAAACCTAGTACTAGGAGAAACTATATATCAAAGTGACACAGATTCTCCAAGTGATGTCAAAGGAATAACCAGGAACCTCTTACTACTCCGATACCAAGGGTCCTATCCTATTTATGTGAGCTACTTCACTCAGGACTAACCTATTCTTCGGTCAAAGTCTACTTGTCTGCCATTTCTACCTATCTGCCCATTTCACCCCATCTGGCATCCAGACTGGAAGTCAAGCTTTTTCTAAAAGTAGTCCTCCATATCAGACTCCCAGGAAACCCATTCCCCCTCCTTGGGACCTAAATTTAGTTTTAGAAAAACTAACCTTACCTCCTTTTGAACCAGCTCACTCAGTTTTCCTAAAGCTGTGCACCCTGAAAACAGTTTTGCTAGTAGCCCTTACCTCTGCCAGGTGGGTCTCAGAGATACAAGCCCTTATGGCCACCTCTCCTTACCTTGTTTTCCACAAGGACAGAGTGGCTCTCAGGACCAACCCTGCCTTCATGTCCAAGGCAGTTAATGAACTTTCATTAAATCAAACCATTAACCTACCAGTTTTCTACCCTCATCCACAAAACTCCTCAGAAAGGACCCTACATTCCCTGGATGTACACAGACAACTCAGATATTACTTAGACAAAACTAAGTCTATTAGGAACTCTGACCAATTATTCATTTCCTTCCATCCCAGAGCCCTAGGGAAGGTTGTATCAAAACAGACCATTTACTCATGGATCTCCAAATCCATTTCCTTGTGCTACTCCCATCATGGGAAATCCTTGCAAGGTCATGTTAATCCTCACTCTACCAGGGCAGCTGCCTCCTCTACTGCCTTTTTCAAAGGCATAGACTCCACCTCCATTTTAGAAGCAGCCACTTGGACCTCAGTACACACCTTCACCAAGCACTAAAAGCTGGACAAGGCATCTTGAGCGAGAGTAGGCATTGCCAGGACAATCCTCCAGGGTCTAGTTGATCCTGGAAACCTTTCCTCGACCCAGGTTTATACTTAAAGTTCTGGTACTCTCCCTACTGACAGAACTAAAGGACATGTCCTTTTTTTTACTGTAGACTCGATATGGCCTTCTCCAAATCTATATGCACTAATTCTCCTTTCTGCTAAGTCAGCAAACAAGATCTGAGGTAATTGGGGTTCGTGCGTTGTGGATAAGGGATAAGCTTGAGAGGTCTTGGTTGCCACAAGCTTTAGCAACAGCCAACTTTGATCTGAGAGATTCGATCCAAGGCCATTAGTTGAGGATGAATGAAAATGGACAACACATATGGAACATTATGGTGATTACTGTACATAACTTCTTTTTTTCTAATACAGAAGAAGAAGGATTTGTAGTTATCCTTCGGTTCAAAAGCTAATCTCAAGTCATGGTTTCCTTTACTGATCTTTAAAGTGCTTTGCAGCTTCATGGTGTTATGTTTTATACTATCTTTATTCTGAGGAGTCCTGGCTCTACTGTGCAGTTTAAGGATTTTTTTTTCTTTTTATTATAGGGTTTGTTTATGTTTGCTGGCCACCCATTGTATTCATCTCTAGTCAGGACTGCTATATTTATGCTTTTCTGTAAGTTGTTATCATATCATTGTGTAAAATTTGTCCTTTTGAAATCCACAGATATGTTGATGTTGCTAACGTGAGTAAATGTCACTAGTTTACAGTTCGACTTAACTAGCAAAAAAAAAAAAAAAACCTATGGGAGTGGAACTGTTTGATACACTATTAGTAAGGACCAGATCCAGAATATTTTGGCCTATGATGGGTTTTCTCTAACTCATTCAAGGAACTCCTGTTTATTAAATCCAAAAATTTCTGGACATACCCTGCTTTGGAGTCAGAGGTGCTGTAGTCAGCAAAGATTATGGAATTTTTGCTTGTGGAAATTTTGTTCTAAAACTTCCAGGGGGTCTAGCATAATAACCTGTAGACATGGAGAGGGATCTTTAACATGGTATAAGTTGGTAACTTGTCTTGTTAAGGGTCAGCTGAAGTTCTAGGAGATGTTTTTCAGTCTCTGGCCATTTGGATAAGATGTGACCCTTGGCAAATATGGAAGCATCTTTGAAGTTTCCACCAGGCTTTAAGAAGTATTAGGTTCATAGGTGTGTACTAGGCTAATGGCCCTGGAGCCTTTACAAGCCTCGCCCAAAGAAGTGCCGTGGCACAGTACCGCCCAATGTTAGTTCCCAGTGCCTCTATCAAGTAGAGCTTCAGCTTATCGGTGCAAAACCCAGGTATGGAGAGAGTGCTTTCTTTATGTTAAAACCAAGTCTCTGTAGCCATACATACATGAACATGTTCCAGATGTTGAGCAATTAAAGATCAGGCTATTTCATAGGTTCATAGGTTGGTACTAGGCTATCGGCCCTAGGGCCTATACAAGCCTAGCCTTAACAATTCCCTGGCTATTTATTCCCAGAATATTTACTTCCCTGGTCCCCTGTCTAGCAGGGCGACTGACGTGATCCGCGGGGTGAATTTCCTATCTCCCATCCAATCGTCAAGGTTCCTTTTGATGAGGGCCAAAGAAGCGCTCAGCTTGACATGTATGGGCAGTCTATTCTAGAGTATGGGGAGTCTCTGGGTCAGGAACCTATCCCTCCAGCATGTTTTTTTCACTGTGATGACCAGGTTTAGCTCCCTGGAGTATGTAGCTCTGAGGGATTGGGATTTCTTTAAGTGTAGCATGTCCAACAGCACTGGGTTTGACATGGCCTTGTATGTTAAGCAGAGATCGCTTCTGAGTAGGTGATAGGCGACAGACTATAGCTGGAGTTTTTTTAGACGGTCAGCATAGGGCATCTGCTTTAAGTCTGTGATTCTTTTAGTGAGGTATTTCTGTGGCACTTCCAGTTGTTGCAGATGTCTTGTGAGGTACATACAAAATGGGGCGTGGTACTCTATAATGGGTCTAATGCGGGATGAGTACAGTGGGACAATGACCTCGTTTTTTCTGGATGAAAAGCCGTTAGTGATGAGTTGTGCCCTCTGTTTCTAGAATCCAGAATTTTTTATGCAGCTTTCTAGATTTTTGTGTTTTTAATGTACATTCTTTTCTGTGCCCTATATGTACCCTGATTTTTGTTGGTTATTTCTCAGATTTCAGTTTTCTGAATTAGCCATTTTTCTTGGGTACAGCAATTGTTTTAATTTAACTGGAACACTCCATGATCAGATCTTACTATTCTAAGGCTTTTAGTTTTGCCTTCCATCCTTTTAAGTTGACTCTAGCTAAGATGTTGGTTTCTTTAACATGATGGTGGTCGGACATTGCTAAGAGTCAGAGTGTGAGGGTGCAAGAGAGGAATATAGCTTGCTTGCCTTGATTTGAGTGGGCAAATTTCTGCATAAAGCCACACAAGAAGCAAGATTTTTACTGTGTCACTGTGGTAACTGTGAAGTCAAGGTTACATTATCAGCCTTTATCTGGGGTGTCTTCTTCTCTGGCTTATCTACAACTCTGATTTTTAATTATAGCACCCTATGTAACAGGTGTGTGACATGGTATGATTTATAGACTTGGATTTTATATGCAAAACCTGACTGGATGAAAATTCTGGGGTCCACTTGAAGGTGTCTTTAAAGCTCACATGTTAAGTTGTCAATCTCGCCTTCATTCTTGCTTGATGGGTTCGGAGCCGATCCTCGGCTCCGACTCGGCACTTTGCTAAGCTCGAGAGTCACTTTTACCAGCTCGAGGCAGCCCCATATCCCATGATGCAAGGCGGTAAGTACCCAGATCTCGTTTGCCGCTTCGCTGATGAGGTCCTCCTTTTGCCAGCTCCTGGTAAGTGTTAGCTTTTAACTACTTCTTGCCCCTAAAATTTAACTTTTTTCACTTTTCTTTAAAATACCTTCCTTTATACTTAATTGTAAGCCCTTTTCTGACTAAAATTGTATTTCCTTCCCTTCTTTAGTCAGGCCTTCATTCCCCTCCCATCCCCCCTCCCCCTGTCAGGGTGTGTGTGTGTGTGTGTGAGAGGTTAGTTTTTCTATATTTTAGATAACTTTGTTATCTGATTGGGACTGTGTTGTGGTGTACTGTTGGTACAACTATGTCCAAAGAAAGGGTCTCAGGCTTTAAGAAGTGTGACTCGTGCTGTCAGAATATGTCTCTGACAGATGGTCACACTTCTTGTTTATATTGCCTGGGACCTCTCCACCTGCAGGACTCCTGTGCGATTTGTCATTCCTTTAGCCAGAGAGTCCTGCAGGAGAGGAGAAATAAGTTGATTTTAAGGGGTCTCCTTAAACCGGAGGGCTCTCCGGCCAAATCGGCTCCGAGCAAGACTTCTAAGTCTTCTAAGGCCCAGGCTTCTGTATCTAAGCCGGTGGCCTCGGCTCCGACTCCTTCGGAGTCGAGATCGGCTCCGACTGGAGCCGATCCTGTCTTGCAAAAATCTTCGGCACCGATGGCTATCGGTGCCGATACTGTTTTGGTCACATCGGTGTCGGCTCCGACTGGCTCCGACCACCATGTGGCTCAGGCTTCGGTGTCGGTGCCGACCGGCTCCGACACTGTTACTGTTGTGTCTGTATCGGCTCCGGCTGGAGCCGATGCATCGAGACTTTCATTTGGAACCGAAAAGTCCTCGGCTCCGTCTGGATCTGTGGCTTCTTCGGCTCCGATGGTTCCTTCGAGGAAGAGGTCCAGGTCCCCTTCCTTGGAACCGATACTCTCAGCTCCGGCCTCACCTCTCCTCTCGGAACGGAGCCATCGGAGCTGATCATCTAGGTCGTCCAGGCTTTCAGACCATGATTTAGAGAGGGTGGTAAGTAGATTATTGAAATCACAGGCACTGGCCCAGATGCTGCATAGTCCGTCTCAACAGACGACTATTAGTCCACACCCTCTTCAAGTTCCTCCTTCAACTCTACCTCAGAGTTTGGAGCTGGAGTCTTCGCGGATAGTTACTGCTATGGCTGAGGGGCAGATACCCCCCCTTCTGCACCCTCTGCATCTACTCTTATCTCCTCTTCGAGACCTTCCTTGGAGGGATTCGGTGGTCGGGCTTCCCTGGTCTCCTCCGAGGGGGTGAGTGGCATCGGACCCTTGTCCGACCCCGCTCTTCCCCTTGGAGCCTCGGCCTTGGTGAGCTCGGCTCCGACATCTGCCTCGGAGCCTTCCCTTTCAGTGGGCCCTGGAGTCCCGGTTTCTTCGGAACGGGTTCTCTCGGACCTCCCTGGGAGGGGCCTCGAGGTGATGAAGAGTGTGCTGGCCACTGGGCTCAGCCAGCAGTCCATTCCCTTAGCTCCTCCCTCTACAGTGCCTGTCGGTATCTCTTCCATCTCTCTTGCTCCCGGACCCAGAGATCCACCGCCTCAGGTTTCCCCACTGGGAATAACCCCCTCTTCCGAGGATTCTCCTGATCAGTCAGGAGATCCTCCGCGCAAGAGGACTTGTAAGAGGAAACACCTAGACTCCCCTGAGTCTATCACTTCAGATACCAACTTAGATGAGTCGGAGGGATCCCCAAGATCCCCTCTGAGGATGTCTCCTTTTCAGACATCCTAGAACTCCTAAAACAGAGGGGAAACTGGCCCTCCACAAATCCCTCTGAGGATGAGTCGGTATACCTAGAGGCGTTTGGATCTCGGCCCTCCACCTCCTGGGTGTCTCCGCCTTTCGACCCCCTTATGGAGGTTATTGCTCAAAAGGCTTGGGCTGCTCCTGACTCTGTAGAGCCAGTTCCTAGGAGGCCGTCTAAATTTATTACTGCCCCTTCGGAAAAGCAATTCCTTACGAAAGGTGTCCCTGTTGATGCCATGGTGGTGGCGGCTGCCACTAAGAAGGAACTTGCAGATCCTTCCGTACCTGTCCATCCTCCTAATAAGGATTCTAGGACCATGGATAGGTATGGTAAGCGGATGTTCTCTTCAGCGACCTTTGCTATCGCCGCTGAACTACTTATGTCACTTCACCAGACTCCAAAGGGACATCCTTAAGGAACTAGGTGAAGTAGTACAGGATCCTACAGCTGCAGGGGCTCAAGAGAAAATTGCTTCTCAGCTAGGAATCCTTAATTCTATAGCTAACTCCTCCATGCGACTGATATCATATGCAGCAGATGGAGCGAGTAGAGCCGCAGGTACAGGGGTGGCTCTTAGACGTCAATCCTGGATGCGGCTCTGTAATTTTGCAGATCCCTTTAAGGCGTCCTTCACAAACTCTCCCTTTGATGGGTCAGCTTTGTTTGGCCCTCAAGTGAAGGATACATTGACCAGGTGTGAACAGGACGGCAAGACTCTTTCTGCCGTAGGGGTCCGTTTTTCCACCCCTTCTAGACCTTACCCCAAAGGACAGAAGGGTGGAAAGATGTGGTTCTGCAAATCCCAAGGAGTCACGCCGGTTACACGTGGTCAGTTTACCCCTAGAGGCAGAGGGGGTAATAATAACAGACGCCGCTCTAGAGGCAGAGGGGGTCCACAGAAGCAGGGAAGCAGAGAGCCTCTCTCTGACAAGCCCTTTCAGCATCCCTGAGATGTTGCCCGACTGTCCATCCTTGGAGGCAGTCGAGGGAAGACTATCGCTGTACCCAGAAGCCTGGCGTTCCCTCACTCAAGACAGATGGGTACAGTCGATTATATCCGTGGGTTACAAAATTCCTTTCGAGGAAAGTCCTTTCTCTCACACAAATTCCCTTCCAGATGTACCACCCGGTCTAAGGGAAGTTGCAGAGTTAGAAGTACTAAAGCTTCTACAAAAAAGAGCCATTCAGCCAGTTACAACAGACCATTCAGAGCCCAGAATCTACTCAAGATTCTTTTTGGTCCCCAAAAAGACGGGAGACTGGAGACCAATATTGGATCTCAGCAGACTCAACAAGTCTGTGAGAAAGACAAGATTTCGAATGGTCACACTTCAGTAAATTTTGCCCTTCCTAGAGAAGGGCAACTGGATGTGCTCAATAGATCTTCAGGACGCGTACTATCACATAAAAATTCACAGACGCTCCAGGAGGTTTCTCCGCTTTTGGCTGGGGTCCAGTCATTTTCAATTCAGAGCCCTGCCCTTTGGTCTCACTACAGCCCCCAGAGTGTTCACCAAATGTATGGCAGTGGTCACGGCTCACCTGAGACGTCAAGGATTCCAGGTGTTTCCGTATCTCGACGACTGGCTCCTTTCAGCCACCACCAGGCATCAACTTCTTCAAGCCAGGGGTTACACACTAAATCTCTGCACTCAATTGGGAATTTCGATCAACTACGAAAAATCCTCCTTATTGCCCTGCCAGTCTATTACCTTCATAGGCGCAAACTTAAACACTGTTCAGATGTCAGCAACCCTCACAGACCAAAGAATCTCAGATATACAGAGTCACGTGAGGATCATCCTTGCCAGCAAAAAGGTACAAGCCAGAATGGTTCTGAAGGTGTTGGGCCTCATGGCTGCGGCCATTACCCTTCTTCCCCTGGCCCGCTTCTACATGCGCCTGCTTCAGTGGATGTTGTTCACTCAGTGGTCTTACCAACAACTTCCAATGCGTCACCAAATCCTGGTGACACAAATTTGCAAAAATCATCTTTCATGGTGGATTACTTCTCCCCAAATTCACCAGGGCAGACCCTTTGTATCCCCGGCCCCGGTAGCCACTGTCACTACAGACGCCTCCCTGATCGGGTGGGGGGGTCATTATAAGGGCAGGATGGTTCATGGGACGTGGCAACCGTTCGAATACCACCTGCACATAAATGTCCTAGAGATGAGAGCAGTGCTTTTAACGTTGCAAGCCCTCAATGACTTTCTTCCCTTGGGGACAATTGCAGTTCACACAGACAACATGTCTGTAGTATGGTATATCAACAAACAGGGCGGAACCAAGTCCTACCCCTTGTGTCGAGAAGCTCTCAGACTTTGGCAATGGGCGATCTCCTCTCATCGGTTTCTGGTAGCAACGCATATCCCTGGGAAAACCAACATTCTAGCGGACAGATTGAGCAGAGCTATTCTCATGCCTCACGAGTGGTCTCTCAAACAATCTATAGTGGAAGAGATTTTTCTAGAATGGGGCCGCCCATGTTGCGATCTTTTTGCTACTCCCCAAAACAGCAAATGCCCAGACTTCTTTTCTCTCTTCCCACTGCCAGGCCATCCCCCCAGAGACGCTCTAACCCAGGATTGGCCCCAGGGACTTCTTTATGCCTTTCCTCCCTTTCCACTGATTCCACAAGTTCTCCAGAAAGCCACCGTTTTGAGAGCCAAAATGATTCTCATTGCTCCCTATTGGCCTCGACAGATTTGGTTTCCGTTCCTCCATCGTCACCTTTTGGTGCAGCCGTGGCATCTGGACCCAGTACCAGACCTTCTGATTCACCAATCGGGTCAGCTGCATCGGTCTATCCCTTCTCTCAACCTCACAGCATGGTTGCTCCACTTCCTTCCTTAGCCAGGCTTCCTATGATCTCTAATCCTGTTAGGGATATCATAGTGGCTTCCCTAAAATCCTCTACTAGAAGGATTTATACCAGCAAATGGAAACGCTTTTCTTGTTGGGCAAAAGCCAAAAATATTGATCCCTTTACTGCTCCAATTCAAGCAGTTTTGGATTTCTTAGCGGAAATCTTTCACGCGGGTTCTTCTTCTTCCACGGTCAAAGTTCAGTTGGCTGCTATCTCGAACTTTCATGTCGGGTTCGCAGATAACAACATTATGTCCCACAGGCTTTGTAGAGCCTTCTTAAAAGGAATCTTTCTCCTGAAACCTCCAGTCAGGAGTCCTCCTCCTCAATGGGACCTAAATTTAGTGCTGACATCCTTGATTCTTCCTCCCTTCGAGCCAGCTGTTTCATGTTCCCTGAAATTCCTTTCATGGAAAACACTCTTCCTAGTTGCTATTACTTCGGCTAGGAGAGTGTCTGAACTTCATGCTCTCTTTGTTCGTCCCCTTATTTGGTCTTCCACAAAGACAGGGTATCCTTGAGAACTAATCCGACCTTTTTGCCTAAGGTCGCCTCAAAGAGTAATTTGAATCAGTCTATTGACCTTCCTGTATTTTTTCCAAATTACTCAAACAGATCGGAACAAAAATTACATTATCTTGATGTTCACCGCCAACTCAGATATTATTTGGACAGAACAAAACAATTCAGGAAATCCGATCAGCTCTTTATTTCTTATGCTGATAACAAAAAAGGCCTTCCTGTCTCAAAAGTGACCTTATCTAGATGGCTTTCTTCTGTCATCTCTGAAATCTATCAGCTCAGGGGAAAACAGCTGTGCTCGAAACCTAAAGCGCATTCAACCAGAAGCTTAGCCACTTCCACAGCCTTTCAGGCTAGACTTCCATTAGACACTATTTGTGCAGCAGCCACTTGGGCCACTCCTCATACCTTTGTTTCTCATTACAAATTGGATTTGGCCTCCAGGGATAGAGCCAGTTTTGGCTCTACAGTTCTCAAGAGTCTGTTCCATTGAGCCACCCAGGATAGAGGTGCTAGGGACGCGGTCCCATCAAGCAAGAATGAAGGCGAGATTGACAACTTAACATTGAGAAGTTATGTACCTACCATAACATTCCATGTTAGTTGTCTTCTTTCGCCTTCTTTCTTGCGACCCTCCCTCCTTCCCCCTGGCCTGGACAGACCTTTTTCTCCCTTCATGGAAGAATGCTTCTTAAGACCATACAGTTCTGGTCTTCCTAACCCATCCTTCAGGCTTTTTCTCTGCCTTCTTTCTTCCTTTTGGGAAGTTTTTTATGCTAGGTGTTCTTGCCTATAGACAACAAACGAGATCTGGGTACTTACCGCCTTGCATCATGGGATATGGGGCTGCCTCGAGCTGGTAAAAGTGACTGTCGAGCTTAGCAAAGTGCCGAGTCGGAGCCGAGGATCGGCTCCGAACCCATCAAGCAAGAAAGAAGGCGAGAGAAGACAACTAACATGGAACGTTATGGTAGGTACATAACTTCTCATTATTAGTTATTCAAGTACTGGTGACAAGTTAGCATTTACTATAGCTCCCAGTATGAGTTAGACCAGATGGACAGTAGAATATGCCATTGAGACAGGAGCATACTGCATATTTCTCATGGTATCTCATCCATCTGGTTACCTTCTAACTTTCTTGCAAGATGTGGCTGCATTGCAGAAGCACCAAACAAAGACTGATCATTCTAAGTGACTTCAGCTCCCAGAATGTCAAAGGATGATAAACTTGTCATGAAATTTCTTCTGAATATGAAGAATCTCAGATACAGTGTTGTCTTTTCTGTCTGCCTTAACCTGTAGGTTATTGAATCCAATAGGATCAAAGGCAGGTAATTCAGACTTTGGCTCTGAAGCTCAACCCCTCTCGCATAATGCCCTGCACCACGCTGTCTCCACAGATTTAATTTGCTGCTCCTGACAACAGGCATGGTCTCCAGAGCCCTGCTTCAGATAAGTCTTTTCTGATAAGCTTAGCCAGTGTTTCGGTATTTTTCATTTTTTTCTCCTTTCCCATAACTGCCTCTTAAAAAGAAAGAAAGACGCCTGAATGCTTGGTGTTGTTGTTGTAGGGAGTTGTAGGTCATTTACCCACTTTCCTAAGCTTTTGTTCATTAATCTGTTTGGTCAGTGTGTGTGTGTGTGTGTGTGTGTGTGTGTGTGTGTGTGTGTGTGTGTGTGTGTGTGTGTGTGTGGAGTAATTTCTGATTGACATTATGACTGAGAAGATTTCAGGCTTCAAGAAAAGTGATTTTTGACACAAGCTCCCCCATCAGGACTCTGGTATGAATTGCATGTACTGTTTAGGAGCTCTGCTGTTGGACCAGGATTGTGAGTCTTATCAAAGGGCTTCTTCCCACATTTTTTCTGAAGCATGACTTTATGTTTCTAGTTCTCCTGCAAAGAAGCCTTTGAGTAAGTCCAGGAAAGACAGAGAAAAGGATTAAAACAAAGAGAGAGGGTAAAACAGATAAGAAAGAAGAGAATGAGAAAGAAAGCAGGAGCATATCCACTGAGTGTGGAGCATTATATGAGCCAGCTCAGAAGACCCCCAGGTCTTCTTGTTTCTTTGGCTCCAATCTTTGATCCAACATCAGCACCTCTCCAATCCCAATTTCCAGCTTCCGCTCTGACTTTGGTACCATATTGGTCCTGATCCCTAGCTGTCTTGAGTCCATCAGCTGCTTTTTTTGTCAGAACTGGTTCTGCACCAATCACTGTTCAATACTGCTACCTCAAAATAGGGTTCTTACTAATAATGTCACCCTCACTGTTCCAGTTGCCCTTAGTTAGGCATGAGGTTATGGACAAACATTTGCACCTTCTAGGCCACCTTTGATGGCATCTTCAAGGTGCTCTACATACTTTAGAAGTATTAGGGAAGTGGAATTGGACAGAATGATGCAGACCTTCCTGAAGGTGCAGATTGATTTGGATATTATGCCTACGCCCTCTGTTCTGAGGGCAGAGAGAGAGAGAGAGATGGCCCTCCCACTTCTTTTCAGTTTTAGAAAGTATTCCCTTCTACTCTGCTCTGAGGGTAAAGAGAGAGAGAGAGAGATCGATATGCCCCCCCCCGCCCGTGTTTCTCCTTCATGGTTCAATGATCAAATTTCAGATTGAGTGGTTCTTAATCCAACTCCTTTCCACTGAGTTCCTTCATTTGCTCCAGCTGCTTGATTGCATTTGGCTGCATCAATGATGTTGATGCATTCAGCTGTTTCTTTTGAAGAGACATCCAAATTCTGGAGCCCTGTGGTTGGGCTGGCAGTGACTCTGAGGTCTTCAGAGACGTCACTGCCACTTAGGGCCTCAATTTTGGATAGTTCGGCTCCAGTCTCTGCCTTGGATCTGGCCAAGTCAGAGGCCTGCATCAGTATGTTCACGAGATCTTTGGATCAGAGGAGGTCTGTCCCCAGTCATACTGCTTCAGGATTAATGTTTGAGGTTGTTGAAAGAATTCTGTCTCTTTCAGAAGTTGTGGAACAATAGTCTGAGTCAGATCCAGACCAGATCTTAAGTGTCCCTAGGTCTTTTGTCATGCATTTTCTTGTTCAGAGACAGCCTGCACTACAAAGTCTTGAACAGCCCCAGGCCAGGGGTCCCCTGAAGCTTCTGTGTTCTCCAGTATGTCACCCCTGGGGGACACAAGTGGTATATGTGTAAGAGAAGGAACCTATATTCTCTTCAGGAGTCATTGATGGAGGACACTGACCTCAAGGACGGGGATGTTTCCCTAAAATCTTCCCACAACGACTCCTTATATGATGACTTCTTAGCAGACTTCTAGCAGAGGGGATGTTGGACCATTAAAGCCACTTCCCTTGAGGAGTCAATGTTTTTTGTGGCTTTTCATACAAGTCTATCCACAGCCTGGGTGATACCCCATGTAGATGCTCCCATTGATTTAGTGTTTAGGAGGATGTGGAGAGAACTGAACATGGTTGAGCCTATTCCTAGAAAGGCCAACAATATTTTAGTTCCACACAAGGACAGGGCACATTGGAGCAAGGGACCTGGGGTCAATGTGGTTGTTGTAGCTGCACCCCCCCCCATAAAAAGAGCTGTATCCACCCTGTGAACAGACAGTCTGTAACACTGGACAAGTTTGTTAAGCAAATATATGTTTCAGCCACCTTTGCTGTTCATATGTTGAACTACATGGTGCACCTGACTAGGCTACAGAGACACTTCAAGAATGAGGTTGCTAAGTCCATAGCATCCCCAATGATAGTTGAGACTCATTTGTCCGTGGAGTTTGTTACCATGCTGTCAATTTCCAATGTGTCTATAACCTTATTATCTCCCGGAGACTGACACTTCTCTGGAACAAGCCTCTGATTCACGTGAAACAGAGCCCCTCCCTGACCCTCTTCAAATGCAACCAAGATCAATGGATAGGTGACTGCAAATTCATTCCCTGGATTGTGTCCATGTCTCTGCTGTACAAAGGAAGTTGGTATTAACTGCCATAGATCCTTACCTCTACAAATGTCACTCACCTAACCAGTGACAAATGGGGCAACTTGAGATAAATATGGTTAGACTTATAAGGGTTCTAGGGTTGTTAGCCTAGTATTTTTCTGTGAATATATGAACCTTTGTTATCTAATGTGGTGGAGAGCATGGCCAGGGTGACATGGCATGCCAGGATGTTCCTCTGCAACTTTTCAGAATGCCTTAAGATGTCTTTTCTCATTTGATAATTCCAGCTTGTTTGGACTGAAGGTAAAGAACTCTCTGAACAGGAGTAAGCAGGATTGAAAAACATTATCTGCTGTTTGTGGCTGCCCTTCCACTCCTCAAATAACCTTTTCCACCAAGAAATCCCAACAATTTGCGTAGCATGGTCAAGGTTGTAGTGCCTCCTGGGCAGGGGGAATACTTCAATGGATGCCACCTTAGGGGCAAGAGCAGTGTGCAAAATCAGGGATTTAAAGGACCCTTCTCCAACAAAACCTTTCAGTGCTCCTGAAGATTTGCTAAGCTGCAGCACTCCAAGGGCAGTCAGAGGGCACATGGCCATGCACCCTCAAGCTTAGGAAGTCATCAACTCAGATTCCTTGGTGCCGAGAATCATCACTAGAGGCTACACTATTCCGTTTTAGGTTTAGGTTTTCTTGACATTTCATCAAAATGGCCTTCCAAGTACCCCACCCCAACAAAGAAGGGCAGCAGTGGTAGAATAGAAAACTTGCTATTAAAAAGAGTCATACAGGATGTCCCAGACCATGTATGATCTGAGGTCTGTTCAAGATTCTTTTTGTTGCCACATAAAAACAAGGACCTCAGGCCCATATTTGACCTAAGCAGCTTGAATGTATTCATCAAACAGACCAAATTTCATCTGGTAACTGTGCACTCCATTCTACCTCTACTGATGAAGAATGATTGGATGTGGTCAGTAGACTTCCAGGATATCTGTTATCACATAAAGATAGCCAGACAATCCAAGAAATTCCTGTACATCCAGTTGGGAACCAGTCATTATCAGTTTTAAGCACTGCCCTTTGGTCTTACCACAACCCCAGGATATTCAATAAATGCAAATCAGTGGTAACAGTCTTGCTTAGGCTGCAGGGATTCCAGGTATTTCTGTAACCGAATGATTGTTTCATTATGGCTACACCAGGAGAGTCAGTTGTTCAAGAGATTCCTTACTCCACTTGTGTGTTGCCATAGGGTCACAATCAATGTCTAGAATTCCAAACTAAAGCCATTTCAAGCATTGGAGTTTAAAGGTTGCCATCTGGGTGTCACTGCTTAAATTGCCAGGCTTCCTCCTTCAAATTCAGCTTCGCTATGTCTTAAAGCTCATCAGGTTGTTCTTCCTCAGAGTCCTCCTGCTCTTTTAATTCTTCACCTTCTACGTTTGATGGCAGCCATCATTTAGTTAGTTCCTCTTGCCAGGTGTTACATTAGTGTACCTCAGTGGACTGTCTTAGCCCAGTGGTCTCTGAGGACATATCCAGTGCAGCATCCCATAAAACTGATGTCACCATCACATCTCATAATGATTGACATATGACATTGTCATCAGGATGCCCCTTTGTCTTTACACCACCCAATATCACAGTAATTATTGATACCCTCTTCCTGGGATGGGACATTTCAAGGAAAGGACTGTCCAGGTACCTGGTCCCAGTTAGAGGTCAACCTACACATCAGTTCTTTGGAGATGAGAGCAGTCCTTCTGACATTGCAAGCTTTTCACAACTGTCTCCACAAAGGTGTGATATCCATACTGACAATATGGAGATGTCTGGTATTTCAAAAACAAGATGGAACCCAGTCTTATGCTCTATGTTGAGAGGCACTGAGGGAGTGACGGTGGGTGATGACCTCCCAATGCTTTCTGATAGCAATGCATATCCCAGGTAGATCTAGCATACTAAAGTATAAGCTGAGACAGAGTATATGGATACCTCATAAGTGGTCCCATTAAAAAATCAGTGGCAGTAGAGATTTTCAGATGCTGGGGCCAGCAGTACTGCAATCTCTTTGAAACTGCACACAACATCGAGTGCAACAACTTCTTTTCCTTGATCCCTGAGGAGGGACAGGGTCTCCTGTAATCATATCCACTGACTCACCTGATTTTCAAGTTCTCACAGAAAGTAGCATGGTGCAAGGCAACTGTGATCCTCATAGCCCCTTTCTGGCCCAGACAAGTTTGGTTCCTCTTCCACTGACTGTTTGGTTTCTCCTCTTCTGATGATGGCCAGAAATTCCAAACCATCTTCCAGAGTTGTGCATATTATTTCTTCATCTCAGAAGACTTCTAATAGAAAGCTTATGACAGTAAATGGAAAAGATTAGCATCTGGGCTGTTTGTAAAGGTCTAGTTCCCTTCTCATCTCCAGTAGACCCAGTTCTGGATTTCTTAACTACTATATTTCACTCTGGGGCAAGCTACTCTGTCATTAAAGTTCAGCTGATGGCCATATCTACATTTCAGATTGGTCAGTATAATTGCCCTGTAGCTTCCCTGTGGTTATCTATAAAGCTTTCATAAAAGGGACCTTTCTCCTGAGACCACCTTTGAAAGATCCAGATCTTCCTTGGAATCTAACATTTTTGTTGTATGTGTTAAGTAGAGCTCCCTTTGAAGTGGCTGCCACTGTGGATTTAAAGTTTCTATCTTGGAAGTCTCTGTTCTTGGTTGAAGTTACTTCTACCAAGTGAGTCAGTACTTCAGGTTTTGTTATGTAAACCTCCTTATCTAATTTTCAAAAAGACAGAGTATCTTTACAGACTAATCCAGCCTTTTTACCTAAGGTGACCTCAGAGTCTAACTTAAACCAGTATATTCATATGCCAGTACTTTTTTAAAAGTTTCCTTATAAAGGGGAGTACTTCTCTGTCTGGATATACACTGACAGTTAAGGCTTTATTTACAAAAACAAAGAAAATCAGGAGGTCTGATCAACTTCTTTAGTGTTTTTCCAATGCTAAAGTGGGAGTGGAAGTGTCTACGGTCACCTTGTCCAGATGGCTTACTGACTAATGTATAACATTGGTAGGTTGTCCTTGCCTTCCATACTCAAGGTCACTCTACAAGAGCAGTATCTGACTTGGCAGTTTTCTTTAGTCTTGCATTGATGTGTGATATCTGTTCAGCTTCTGCTTGGGCCAATGCTCACACCTTTGTTACACACACTACTATATTCAGTTAAGATCAAGAGCTGCATCTGGCTGCACCAGCGTCTGCAATATCTGCCCATAGTGCCACCAGAATCAGCCTGGCTGGGGACACTGTCTCACAGGATGAGGCTGATGGAAAAGACAACATTAATACAAAGGTTAAGTACTTAACATAATTTTAGATTATCATGTTGTCTTCTTCTGTCCAACTCAGCATTCCCTCCCATTTTCCCCTTTCAGATTGACATTTTGTGGTTTTCTTCTTCTAAAGGATCTTGCGGGCCTTTGTGAAGCCTTCATGTGTTGGACCTCATTAGGTCTTGTCCTTATGTTTTTTTAAATATGCAGTTTTAGAGGGGGCCAGTATTGGATGGGGCAAACTTGATCTTAGGAGATTGAGTGGTACAGGGCATTATGGGAGAGGAGTTTGAGCTTCAAAGTTAAAGTCTGAATTGCTGGCCTCGGATCCAAAAATTTCCAATAACCCACAGTTTGAGATTGATGGAAGAAGACAGCATGGATATAACATTATGGACAGTACATAACTTTCATTTTTTGCTCAGCTTTGTCCTCTTTGATCCATTGTTATACGCAGCTGTTGTGTTTAGTATTCCAGCAGGGAGCAGTCAACACTCAACTGGTGGTGAAACTGGTCTCATTTTCCCCAGTATCACAGACAGATTATTCGGTTAAATTTTGGGCATTAAGAGGCATTAGTAGTGATGACATTATGTTTATGTTGGACCAGTACATTGTGGAAAACAGTATAGATAGTCAGGATCACTTTATGATTACCTGTAATATAGCAGTTATTTGGATTTAGGATTCTGTCATATCAGATTAAGTATTATACTTATTCTGGCAAGACAGTTCCATAACCTGCAAAGGGTGAGATATAGGTTGTAATGCATGTGACATATAATATGTTTGATTGAACTTAAATTTGACTGAATGGTTATTGTGCTAAATACCTATTAGGACAGTGGACCACTTTGCAGAATTCTATTCAAGGACTGCTGCATATGATAAGAATCTGGATGAGTAAATTATTACTTTTGGGATGATAACTCAAAATGACCTATAATAACTAAAGACTTGGTATGTGAAGCTCTCATACTGTTCCTGGTCCATATGAAATTAGCAAAACCTTGTTATCAAGTTTAAAGAAATACTTGTTGGATGAACTTTTCTTTTTCAAGAATCATTAATATCTGGAGTAGTCCATAAGTGATGGAAATGTGCCAATATCATTCTGATTTATAAGGGGGGGGGGTATTTCATATGTAGCAGATAATTTCAGACCTACTAGGTTAAACTTGCTTGATTGGGAAATCTTTTCAAAGTTTTATTAAACATCCTAGATACTTCATTTGAGAGTAAATTCAACAGGGGATATTCCAGGATGTCTCTCTGTCACCATTGCTATTTTGCCTTGCCCTTAACCCATTAAGCTGTCTACCTAACAACTTAGGCCTTGGCTATAATTTGGCTCCTAAAAACAAAAAAGTCTAAAGACTTCTCATCTTCTTTTTGTCAATGATTTAAAACTGTATAGCTCATCAGATGAGGAACTGAAAGCACAGCTGCAGGTTGTCAAAACTTTTTCAGATGATATTAGAATGTCACTTGATCTTGAAAAATGTGCCAAATCAATCTTTAAAGCAGGAAAACTGCAGCACCAGGAAAGCATCAGTTTGGGACAAGAATGTGATATAAAATAACTTGAGCAAGAGGGAGTGTATAAATTCTTGGGAATTGATGAATGATCATTAATAAAACATGAACAAATATGAATAAAATGTAGTAAGGAATACTTTAGAAGACTTAAATTCATCCTGAAAACAGTGTTGATATCTAGGAACAAAATCCAAGCTATAAACCAATTTGTTCTTCCTGTCCAAACACAATTTTAGAGTGATTGGCCCCAAAACGTGTTGGATAGATTCGATATTAAAAAAGAAGGATGCTTCATGCACACCAAATGATCTATAAAAAATCAGTGCATACCAAGATTATATATATATTCCCTGTTCGAAAGGAGGGATGGACTTCCTTGAAAGTGATTACATGTATAGATCTGTAATCTTGGGACTCCACACATATCTGCTGACCTCACAAGACCCAAATGTAGCGAAAGTTTTGAAACATGAGGAGAATAAATCTAAGATCACTTCTTTGCTTAACCTAGCAGAAGCATGTCAGCATCAAGCAGGAATGGAAATCAAACCAGAAGTAGGTAAAAGTCAGGCAGCAACTAAATGTGCCAAAACACAAAGGAAAGAATATAAGGTAAAAGACCAGATGAAAAGGCAAGAAATGTGAAAAACGCATAAATATAGTTGCAAGTATAGAAAACTTCTGGAAGACCCTCATATTGATCAGGAATGAATGGAGGAATGGTTAAGGAGAGGTGAATTCAGACCAAGAGATGAAAGGTTAATATTGGTGGCCCAAGATAGTGGGCTATGTACATGCTGGTTTACAAAGTAAAGTGAACATGTGGGAGAAACAGACAAATGTAGGTTTTGTAAAACTGAATTGGAAACTGTCGCACACCTCGTTGTTGGTTGTGACATACTAATGGCAGAAGGACTGTATACTGGATGGCATAATAATGTGGCAAGACTGTTGCACTGGGGTATGTGCAAACATTATGGTATTGAAGTGGCTGAAAAACACTGGAAACACGAGCCACAAAGCATCATAGAAAATGGTGAAGTCTACATCACATGGGACCACCCATTACCAACAGTTCAAAAGACAGACACTAGAAAACTGGATATAGTGGTCCAAGAAAAGAAGACAAAAATAGCATTGATCATTGAAATTGCCACACCCAGTGACTACAGTGTCCTGTGTACAGAAACAAAGTTAGAAAATATCAGGATTTGAAAGCAGAAACGAGCAATGTGGACGAAAGATATCCAGATAGTTCCAATAGTAGTAGGAGCAATGGGTCTTATAAAAAAGAGTCTACAATCATATTTAGACATGTTACCAATGCATGTAACTCCATATGAATTGCAGAAGGAGTCATTACTGGGCACGTTGTGGGTGCTGAGAAGAGCACTTTTGGCTGACATCAAACAGTGAAGCAATACTAATTTCATGAACTTTAATCATACTTTGACTTAGGAATGGAGTCCATTCCTGTCAGGGTATTAGAAACCCAAAGGATTTGGTGAAATTAAAAAGGGAGAGTAAATACTGTAATATTTATCAACATGGCTTTACAAATATTACAAATTTTTTATACATATATGGTGGGTGCCCTTGACAGTGACATTCCTCTCATAAGAGTCCTTTGTACCCCACTGACAATATTATAGGCAAAATTAGTCATTTAACCAGTATGCTCACCACTGAATAGTAAACTGATAATTGGAGGAGCTGCCAGAGTATGTGCACAGTGTCCAGGTCAAAAGAATTTAATATTAAATGAGAGATTCCATGGGCCTCTGCACTCGGGCTATTTTTTTATGTACTTACGTCTTCGTTCCCAGTAATAGGTCACGGTTGGACCAAAAGGTTTGCAGACAATTATAAAAATAGTTGGAATGCCATCTTTTTTGCAAGAGTAAAATATACTTCAAAGCTGTTTAGTTTGTTTAAATGGGCCCAAGCATATGGGTTGGACTCTAAACATCCCATATGTAAAACTGTACTTATAGAGAAAGAATGTCCAGTGTACCTATACAGTTTGGATTCTGTTCTTATTGGGGAGTGTTTAGAAATTGATGATTTGGGGACTATAATAGATAGAAGGTTATGTTCTGCAGTTCAGCTATAAAAAGCTCTGAAAAAAGGCATTACCCTTTATTAGAACTTTGCTAAAGAAGATATCCTCTAGAGATGCTTTTATGTTGGGTGCAATTTATAAAATTGTAATTTAACATATTCTGGAATATGGAATGGGATTATGTATGTATTTAAGGACAGTCATAAAAAGCTGGAAAGAGTCCAAAAATACTTTACTAGAAAACTGGTGTTAGGCATTTAAGGTATGAAAAAACACTTCAAAGGATTAATTTGTCCTCATTATTTGCATAGCATTACAAGAGAACTGATTTGTGTTGACAAAAGTTTGAAGAATGAGGCAATGGAATGCACATGCAATATCCTCTTTCTGAGACATAAAAAATACTAGAAACATTCAGTCCTTGGCTGATTTAGATGATATGAGAACTAAATTAGAAGGAGACTACTTCAAGTTTAGAATTGACTGGAAATTAAATTTGTTGCCTGCTAAGGTGAGATTAGTTGAAATCTGAGAAAGTTTTAAAAATAAATTAGACCAGTGGTATGGGGACAGGGTTGATTGGGCTCAGGCATCTTAGATACTGTCTGGAAGTGATCTCATATCAGATCTCAAGGCCAGTTCCTATTATTGTAGCATTGTAAGTCATGTTGTCCTTCTTAACCTAGAAGGTCCTGCAAATGTTGCCTGAATGCATTCATTTTCTCACCATCACAACCCTACTGTTGCTGAGATTATGAATCCTGCCTGATATTTACATTGGAGTCTGATTGCCATTTCCCTTTCACTAATTCTGATGATAGCCCTCATTCTCTTCAGAAAGCTCTTCCCTCACCGCATGCCCCCAAACATTTCTAGTCTGTCTTCCCCCTGAAGACTAAACTATGGATCCCAAGCCAATTGGCTATTGCTGTAATTCCATAATGAAAAGCTCCAAAATGTTAAAAAAAAAAAAAAGAAAACCGAGGAGAAGAGTGACTATCAATCATCACTCCCTAATGAGTGGGACAAGCCCCCACCCCCTAAACATATATATATCAACTGTGTTGACAAAGACATACCATTCAGAAAAAGGAATATTCTGAGAAATGGCAATCTCAGACACAGTATATGTAAGACTCAATTTCAATCATTCAGTCTCCACACTGACATTTTTAATAGTTACCTTTTACTCCAGTTACTTTCCACCTTGTCTAATGGATACACAAGTTGTCTACTCTCCTTCCTACCATCAAAGTGAGTTAGGTCTTGATTTCATAATTCCTGTCCCCATGATTTACATGATGCAACATAATTCTGTTATTAAGAATAACACAGTAGACAAACAGAATATCTTAAAATGGATTTTTGGAAGTGAGCAATATCAGAAGACTTACTATTCTTCAAACTGCACCATTTAACCCTTGTTTACTTGTTGCCGATAGGTAATGTTAGAAAATAAGACAATTACTCTGTCCTGTAGCTTTAGGTCATTATTGTTTCATCTTCTAAAGCAGTAAAACATTAACCTGTTTAAAAGATAAGCTTTAATGTGCAAATGCTATGTTCATAGGCTTCTGTACATAAAGTACTGTGTTTTATTAATGCAAAAATAGAGCCATAATACTTTATTAAGTTCATGTAGGTTTAACTTCTCCAAGTCTTTTGGGTTTCTAGTACCATGACAGGAATGGATCCCAATCCCTCAGTCAAAGCATGGTTAAAATTCATGAAATTAGTATTGTTTCAGTTTGAGATTAGCCAAAAGTGCTCTTTGCAGCACCCACAATGTGCCCATAGTCGATTCCTTCTGTAATTCATATGGAGTTACATGTATTGGTAACATATCTAAATATGACCGTAAATTCTTTTTTTTTTTTTTTTGAGACCCACTGTTCCTACTATTATTGCAACTGTCTGGGTATCCTTCTTCCATATTGCCTTAATTTCTGCCTGCAAATCCTGGCATTTTATTACTTTGTCTCTCTCTCTCTCTATGTAGGATACTGTAATCACTGAGTGTAACAATTTCAGTGATCAATGCTACTTTTGTCTTCTTTTCATGGACTACTGTATCTGGTTTTCTTGTATCACTTTTTAACTGTTGGTAATAGGTGATTCTATGTGATATAAACTTCATCATTCTGTATAATGCTTTGTGGCTTCTATTTCCAATGCTTCTGAACTACTTCAGTATTTTAATGTTTACACAATAGTGAATGCAACAGTTTTGACACATTGTTATGCCTTTCAGTATATAGGCCCCCTGCCATTAGCGTATCACATCCAACAACTGGATATTCTGTTTTACAAAACCTGCATCTGTCTGTTTCTATCACATGTGCAACAGACTTTGTAAGTAAATGTGCATGTATTCCACTTCCCTGAGCTGCCAATATTAATCTTTCAGCTTTTGATTTAAATTCTCTTTGCCTTAACCATTCCTGTGTTAGATCCCGATTGAGGGCATCCATGAGGTTGTTCCAGGAGTTCTCTGTACTTGCAACTGTATTTATACCTTTTCCACTTTCCTTGCCTTCTTATCTCATCTGACCCTTTTTATATTCTTTCTTTTGTTTTTTGGTACATTCATTCGTTGCCTGATTTTTGTCTACTTCTGGTTTGACTTCCATTCCAGCTCTATTAAACTAATCAGGGAAGTCATCTTAGACTTGTTTTCTTCATGTTTTAAGTATTTTACTATGTTTAAATCTAGTGAAGTCAGCAGATATGTTTGCAGTTCTGTGATTGCAGATCTATACGTGGAGTCGGTTTCGAGGAGGCCAGTACCTCCTTCAGAACTAAAAATATATATAGTCTTGATATACACACTGATTTTTATATATCATTTGATGAGAGTGAAGCATTTTTCTTGTTTTCCTGTCCAGCTGATCCAATACCATTTGGGACCAGTCAGTCACCCCAAAACTCTAAATTTAGAACGGGAAGAGCAAATTGGTTTGTAGTGTGGACTTTGTTCCTAGCTGTCGGCACTGTTTTCGGTATTAATTTTTGTCTTCTAAAATATTCCTTACTGAGTTTATTCACATTTGTTCTTATTTCATTGTTGATCCTTCACCATTTCCCAAATATTTATATACTCCCTCCTGCACATTCCTGTCCCGAACTAGTATGTTCTTGATGTTGCAACTTTCCTGCTTTAGATGCTGCTTTTGCACATTTATCAAGACCAAATGACATTCTTATATTATCAGAGAACATTTTAACCACTTGCAGTTGTGCTTTCAGTTCTCATCTTATGAACTATACAGTTTTAAATTATCCACAAGAAGAGCTGTCTTTACACTTGGTTGCTTTTTGGGAGCCAAATTGTAACCATGGTTAAATCTATTAAGTCAATAGCTTAATGGGTTAAGGGAAGACAAAAGAGCAGCAGTGACAAAGAGTCAGCCTGGGATATCCCCCTTGAATTATTATCCCTAGGATAATAAATGAACCATACTACTGGTGAAACTATGGATAGCTGTTACAATAAACTTTTTACAATAAACTTATCCCTAGGATAATAATTTGTTCTCTGTCATGGCTTAGCTGCAAAGTGGTTTGCCACTGTTTCTTGGTTACTGTAACGCAATAGATCAATGTAGGGTGTATCTTCTACATCTGTAAGCACTCTTTTATCCATGAATGTGAGATGCTGTCAAATGCTTTTTTTATGAAATCTATCCATGCCATAATTATTTTCTTCCCCTTTTTACAATTCTCCATTATGACTTTATTTAACAACAAATAACAAAGCAAAACAAGTGACACCACCACGAGCTTCAAACTTGCGATAAAATCCTTTATTGGATGTAATCCAGAGTGATCTAAATACAGAAAATCAAATGTGTAAAGGTCCCCTTGTAGTATTCAACAACACATCGTTACATCCATTGGACCAAATGTGGGATAAAGTAATTTATTTGTTTTTTTTTTTGATGGTCCATCGCCAGCTAATTGGACACTCCATGATTGGCTATAATGTGTTAGACTTGTATTTTCATGTTATTCGCCAATGCATCTTTGAATGATGCATAGATTTCAGTTTATTGTAACAGCTATCCATAGTTTCACCAGTAGTGTGGTTCATTTATTTGTATCACATCATTTGGTAATTTTTTGTTATTTATAGATGTTTTATATAACATGCTACAATTCTTCACGACTAATTGTCTATTAGCTATGGGAGGCTATGCTGATTGGCTATAGGAGGCATATGATTCCTGTCATTGGTTGTAACATATATTTTATGACTGGATGGTTCTATTTGCTTAAATCATATGGATTGGACCGCAGAAATCCCTTGCAATTGGTGTATTTACCCATAGAGTGTATTGTGACTGGCTATGACTGGCTATACGTTTGGGTAAATTTTCTCATCTTATTTGATGTGAAATATATGCACATTTGATGTGTTTTCATTTGACAACTGATAATATTCACATAAAGACATATTTTTTAGTATCGATGGTCACATTGCGTGGCTTTTTAAATGTCAACAAAGTTGTAATGTTGGCGGTACACACGCTAAATTTACTGATGTACATTTACTTAGCCATGCCGTATAATTCTTTTAGCTAATAACAAGGATCTGTTGCTGCCAAAAAATGTTTTTTTGTATTGGATAAAATATTTCTTATACTGGGTATCCTTTCCCATGATATGATCGGCTTATCTTATGCAGAAACTAAAATAAGAAATATATGGAGTAGTTAATGCCAATTATATATGATTGGTTTGGTTGAACATCAGATATTTTACAACTGGCCATAATTGACTGCTAATGTCATGCATAGCCTGCCTTTTTAACCATCAGCTGCTCTCATGAGGACGAGCTGATATGTTATTTTGTGATAAATTTCCGTCATTGGTTTGGTGACGTTCTTGACATACTGTGTTTGGTTATGGAGAGGATTGTTCTCTTTTCATTTATTAGCCTAGATATGATTGCTTCTGACATTTATTAGCTATATTATTCTATGAATAGCACAGGTTGGCACTTACCAAAGAATTTATCCTTATCATTGATACTCACCATGTACGGCACGTTTTCTAACTATTAGGCCGTTCTACATGGCATAAGCTCACAGATGAGTGCAAAATAGTCATTCTTGATTGGTTTATTTAATCATTGGACAGCCTTTTGCTGTAAGTACATGTTGATTGGTCCATAAGTGGCTTATGCCATTGGATGATATGCAAATTAGCTACTCTCTGATTGGTTTATCTAGGATTTACTTTCCTTGTTGACTATTGGTTATATAAAAGAAAGTGTCGTTTAGTATTTTAATTCTGATTTGTTACTTTTTCTTTTTAAATGATGTTCCCCACTTTTCAAGATTACGATCTGATGAAGGATTTTTCCGAAAGCGCTTATCGTTGGATACTACAAGGGAACTTTTACATGTTTGATTTTCTGTTATTGGATTACTCTGGATTACATCCAATAAAGGATTTTATTGCAAGTTTGAAGCTCATGGTGGTGTTACTTGTTTTGCTTTGCTTCTTCTCATTTACTAGTGTGACACCTTCAGCAGTTGCAGGTATTTTTCTTTTCCCTTATTTAACAACAAATGGTCCTTTTTTCGGCATGACTTTCTTTTGTTACCCTTTTGTTCTAATCCCGTGATTGAGTTTTTTTCTAAAAGTCTGTAAAGTCTGTTCACATCAGTTCCAGTATATAGTGTGTGCATTGTCAGAAGGCAATGTATTGGTCTATACTTTTTAGGATAGATTGCAGGTTCACTCTTTAGGAGGAATATTGTTTTTCCTGTTGTTAACTAGGTCAGCATCTGTTCGGGATGCAAATATAAGTAGTATTTACTCAGGGCTAAATCTTCATGTAAAGATGTCAATATTTTAAGCCAGAAGTTAGATACTGCATCTGTGCCTGGAGTTTTTCATTTAGGAGCTTTTCTTAATTTTGTTTCTGTTTCTCTGGTTGTTATTTCATCCCATTTCATATCCTATACATTTGAAATTCTTACTGTTTCTTTTACTTCTCTTATCCATTCAGCATCTTTGTTATGTTCCACAAGGTCGTCTTAGATATTTCTCCAAAATGTGTCTATTTCTTTTTTTTTTTTTTGTTAGTGTTCTATTCATTTTTCTTTGCTTCCAAATTCTGTATAAAACTTTTTTGGGTCATCAATGAATTGCTTATTTTATACTTTTCCTTATATTTATCTGAATATCTTCCAAGTTGTTCTGCCTATGCAGATATCTTTATTATTTGCAATAGTGTACGATAGATCCTAGTCTGTTATGATACCGCACATTGTTTTTATCGTGTCTATATTTCTAGGAACTAAACCTTTTATTTAAGGGGTAAAACAAAACATTTCAAAGCTTTACTGGAAAAGCTCACCCAAACTCTGCCACAAATTGCTGTGCGGGAAAGGTTAGTTTGCTTTTGATTTCTTATATTTTGTATTGCTTTATTGCCTTCTTCTAATTTGTATTCTGTAGTTTGTTTCCTTCACACAGTGTTCTACTTGTATTCTGCTTTTAACTGCATATTAAAACTAGGAAAGAGACCACAGCTCTGTCTCTTGTGGGTCACACAGAAATTAGAACAGGTCAGTTAGGGAGTCACACACAAGTTAGAACAAGTCAATTAAGGTTAATTATCTGTGAACTGAGCTAGGAAATAAACCTTCTATTTAAGGGGTAAAATAAAACATTTCAAAGCTTTACTGGAAAAGATCGCCCAGACTCTGCCATACCTTGCTGTAAGGGAAAGATTAGTTTACTTTTGCTTTCTTGTATTTTGTATTACTTTATTGCCTTCTTCTGTTTTGTAAACTGTTTTCTTTACACTGTGTTTTAGTTATATTCTGCTTTTAATTGCATATTAAAACTAGGAAAGAGACTACAGCTGAGTCTGTTGTGAGTCACATAAAAATTAAAACAGTTGGGTATAAATGACTTGACACATGCCTCCCTAGACTATATGAAGAAAGGCATCATAGAACTCTTGGAATGTGTCCCAGGCTGGTATGCGCCTAGCACTGAGCAGCATTTTACCTTTTCCAAGGATGATACCACAATGCAAACAAAAGATGACTAACTTTAATAATTGGCTTAGTTTCTGGTGTCATTTTAAGGGGGTGCAACATTTGTCAGCATGGAAGGAGATGGTCAATAGATGACACTACTTTGCCAGGGATAGTCTGCACCTCTTCTGTAGGCTTTCAAATATTAGCTAAAACATTGTCTTCCCCCACAGTGTCTTTCTAGGCAATGCCAAACTGAAAGTACTTTCTTCAAAGCAAATCAAAACCAAGAAAATCCAAAGGTATTACTGCTCAGTGCTAAGAATCTAAACAAAAAACTCCACTCCCTAGATGCTGTCTTCACACAGACACTGCAAGGTTACAATGTCTTCCAACACATTTAGACCAGCTGCTACACAGACAAGGGAATAAAGGTGGAAGTGTCTCAATTTACATAAAAAATATAAATATACCTCAAGGTTAGTAAATCATGGCAATGTACTTGAGCTACTCCATGTTCAAATCACTATAGGCAGAATCCAATACCATTCCCTTGCAAGCTATAGGCCCTGTCTATGACCATGGAAGTCCATACCATGTATTTAAACTTATTGGAAAGACTCACCATCCAAACCTACACCATATTCATGGGTGACTTTAATTACTCCACTATTAAATGGGAATCCTATACAACACCAAATGTACAGGCACAGAGATTCCTGGAATTTGTAAACACAAACTCCCTGGACAAGATTGTCAATACACCAACCAGGGGTGCAACCATACTGGATCTGGTCCCCTAGTGTAATGTCTTCTCTGGTAAGGTCAGACCACAAAATGTTCTCCTTTGAAGTAAAAATAAAACCTGGATCCCCAGCTAAACTTGGAATATTCAGGAACTACTCTAAGATTAGCTTCCTGCTATTAAGTGATAACCTGGCAAAATTTCAAGCCCCCCAGTAACCCTGAGAACACTGCTGCTTATGCAGAACAGTTCACAGAAGCCCTATACAAGCATGTTAGTAGCTGCACAGAGGCAATTATACTCACCCAGGAAGAAGTACAGAACTAACTCAAAAACAAGCCACCATGGTGGAATCACAAAATCAGTAGGCTGTATAACAGAAGGAAGAAAATCATGGCAAAAATTAGGAGGTGCAGCACCCAGTGGGATAAAGGCACTCTCATCAAACTAAACAAACAACTCAGAGGACAAATAAAGTCCACCAAAGCCACACCTGACGTAAATTTGGCATCCCAGGCTAAGGACAACCACAAGGATTTCTTTAGCTATGTCTGCAACCTTATAGGCAATACACAACTGTGTGCAGAGCTCATTGTAAATGGAGCCACCTACACTGACCCAGATGATATAGCAGACCACTGGCTGACAAATGTAGCTCCAACTTTACCCCTCTTTACCCCTCAACCTTCCATCAGGAAATATCATCAAACATAACTCCCCCTGCTATCGGGTCTATATTAGAACACCAAACATGTGAAATGTCGAGTGTTCTAATATCGACCCATTTTCAGAGAATGCTGAAAATATCGAAGTAACAGGAAACCAAATTCTTTCCTAGGGAAATAATTTGGTTGTCTGTTTCTGTTGCTTCAGTATTTTCAGCGCTCTGGTGGAAAGTTACGGGTCGGGTTCAGGTAAGTCTGCGATTGTGTGGACGTGTGGGTTAGGGTGGGTTAGGTGAGTTAGGGTTAGGTCACGGGTCAGGTAAGTGTGCGATTGTGTGGACGTGTGCGTTAGGGCAGGTTAGGTGAGTTAGGGTTAGGGCACGGGTGAGGTGACTGTGCGATAGTGACGGACCTTAGGGTTAGGGTTTGGGTTAAGGTAAGTGGATAGTTAGTGGTGTATGTATAATTTAGTGTAGGGTCAGGTGTAAGAGTTTAGGTGTATATGTGTGGACTGCTGTTTGTTTGGTGTGCTTGTGTTTTGTGTTTTGGAACAGAAAATTATTTCCCTAGGAAAAAATTCTCTGTTATGAATGTTCAATGTTTTTTTTTTTCTATTGCTAGGGTTCGATATTAGAACACTCAACATTTTGAATGTTCGGTGTTCTAATATAGACCCCTGCTATCACTAGGGAACAGGTCCTTAATGCTCTCTCTCTCTCTCCCTCTCTCTCTCTCTCTCTCTCTAATGGCAAGAACACTGCATCAATAGGCCCAGACAATATACCAGGATGCCTTCTAAATAGAAGAAAGAGAGAGAGAGAAACAGAGAAAGAGAGTGATAGATATAGAGAGATATAGATATAGGTATACATATACATACATACATGTCAGTAAGAGAGATTTTGTAGTTAGTTTAAAAACAAATCAAAAGTAATATGGAAAAATCTTTTTATTCCTTTGCTGGTGTGATCTCAAAGATGATTTAATCTGTGTTGTTTTTTGTGGTAGCTGGTAGTCTCTGATTACTGCTGAAGTATACTAATCAGAAATAAACTGTGTATAAAGACTTTATGTAATTAAAATAATTACATAATGTGCATGATGAAGGGGAAAGTGTGATATAATTCACAATTAAGTACAATTTGTGGTAGATCACAATTGTAGAGTATGTAGTTTAATGAATAAAAATATATTTGGTAATTCCACAGAGTTAGTACATGTGTATGGAGGATGTAATAGACTTTATGAGGTCTGAGTAATCAGAATTTCAGGGAAGAGCAGGGTAACTTGAACTATGAAGGCCAGTAGGAGTGGGATGAGGATAAAACCTGGGATTATCTTCCCTGGTCAGAGTGTAAGGATGCAGGGAAAACAGTGGGAAAGTAAGTTGTTATGGACTTGTATCGAAATTTAACATTATGACTAGGTCAAAATTGGTATCGCTTTAAAATACTCTAAGGTAGGTAATTGAGGTTGTGATTTCCTGTTGGTATATATGGGTTTAACTCAAGATTAAATTAAAATAAAAGAAAGTGCAGCAAAAAAGCAAAATGTGAGTGCACTGTAAAAGGTTGTAGATTGAAAAAGGGATTGATTACAAGAGATATTACTGCTACTTAAGAAAACAAACCAGCATTTCAAATTCTGACAGGATTGCTTAACTCTCTAAAGCAAGCAGATATAATTCACTTTTTTTAGGCACACATGGCAAGTTTAAAATGGAGACATCTTAACCTCCCGCAAGGAGCATGCCTCCTAACTGTTTAGCACTTTTAAAGAGACCCTGATGCTTTCTTATACTATGCCTTGTCATTCCGTGTAATTATAAAACACTTTAAAGAAATAGAGAGACAGAAATGCATAAATGGTGTGTGCTTAGTTTTCAAGTTTGTTTTATTATCATTTTGTATAAGACTCAGTTGCATGAAAGATGTGAATGTATGTGTGTTTGATTCTTAGGTTTGCTTGAAGGAATTTGTTTTTATTATGATTATTTTCAGAAAGAAAAGTTGAGGTCTAATTATAATTAAAATGGTAGTTTAGAGACAGACAAACAAGAAATTTGAATATGAACATTTCTACATGGCAATCTCATGGAATCAAATTACTCCTCTTGCTGAAGATTCAGTCATTCTTTTGTTGGCTCAAAAACTAATACATGGGGAGGGGGAGGACATGACACTGCACTCCCTTTTTACAGCACATGGCAAGTTTTACATGGGATAGGATAGTTTAGCAGTCCCCACAAAGGGAACGTTTTCAGTGTTTAGCATTTGACAGAGATCCTGATGTTTCCTTATAACTTTATTCTTCAATGTCCTTACAGGGGAATAATAAAAAATGGGGAGGTCTGTAGATATACATACAATATATATATATATATATATATATATATATATATATATATATATATATATATATAAATACACACACACACACACACACACACATATATATATATATATATATATATATATATATATATGTATATATATAATATATGTATATATATATATATATATATATATATATATATATATATATAAATAACAAGACTATATATAAATAACAAGACTAATAAAGTTTTTCCCCTGGGAAGAGAAAAACCTACAGCTTACTTGTTCTTTGTCTCAATAGCAGTTCTCCATCCCTTCCACCTGTCCAGTTATACAAGAAGAAAAGGAACACTGCTTTAATGTTGTCTGTGATGGTAAACATTCATAATATGTGGGAATACAACATTTATAATGTTTTCGCTAATTGCTGAGGGAGTATAAAATATCAAACCAAGAAAAACGGGTCGGAGAACGCCTTGCCACTCAGCACTGTTGAAGTAAAGTTATGAGGGCCAAAAGATAACTGCCAATGTTGCTCACAGGAACAAGATTTATTGTGAAGTGCTTTTCATCTTGCTGATAGCAAGACTTCTTCAGACATAAAATTACAATCAATTAGAACCACATTTCAATAAAATAAAACCACATTTCAGTAAAATAAAACCACGTTTCAATAAAATAACGAGATTTCCAACCATCCAACCTCCAATCAGATTCTCCTAAAAAGTATATAGTACTCCCATTATTACCAGTTAACTCATTAGTATTTTGTTTATGGTACATTTAGGGTCATCTGTATGGAGTGTTACTCATAGGTGTTTCCTCATTTTAATAACAGTTTTGCTACAGGGAGAAAGAAGGGGTGGGACAGAAGAAAAAGTTTAACATTTACACTGGATACTGATGTTTTACTAAGTCTCCCTGTTGTTGTTGGAATTATTTTGCAAATGATTTCTTGCTGCACCATTCAAATGCTATATTCATGAAATGTAACTGCAGATAAATACAGTCATCTGCAGTTAAACATGACAGGAATAGAAAATGACATGAAATAATAATATAGCAAACAGCAATAATATGACCCTTGACACAATGTAAAAACATCTATATACACACAGGAGAATTACCTCAACACACCACATAGGAACTTCTAGTTCCTTACATCTAACAATTTAAGAACTGTTAAGAGTAACTGTTTCATAGCAGTGCCTTTACTCTGTATTCATACAGTGTTGTGGATTTAAGCACATGTATACAAAGGTAACCAGACTAGTACTGGTGACAGTAAATACTCATCAGTTTTTGCCATACAATGTGAACGTCATTCACAGTCACACATCATTGGTATGAGATGCCAGTCACTACACAAATGCTGAGTATACAAAAGTAAAGGCTTTTGATGGGCCATTTCCGAACATGTGTGTTGTGTGTGATTCTATTTTTTTTGCCCAGATTAAACATGTTAAAAAGGGATTGATAGGCGAATGTTGAAAATGGGGGGCAAGCACAATGTACAGGGGCAAAGAATTCAGAAATTTGCAGGATGGTGGTGGGAAAGAACCATAACTATCCACTTCTTCACAACATAACTGTAGTGTTATTCACAGAATTACATGACTTTGAAAAGTCAGCACACCAGGGATGAGGGACAAAAACAGAATAATGTTGTATAACCAATTGGATCAAATGAAGTGTGTCAAGATGTCACCTAGGTGAAATGGAGACTTATGTATAGGGTCTAATTTTTTTGGGGGTGACAGGTGCCCATTTTTGTTTTTTGTTTTTGTAGAGAAAGAAATGCTAGGGAATGTGCTTAGGAATGAAAGGGCCGGGTAGGTAGGGTAGGTTAGGTAGCAGGCACAGACATACAGGACATACAAGACTAATAGGGATGGTGAAGGACACTAAAGTTTGGGGAACACCATGACTGGGGATAGTTAGGGGTCATCAGAGGTGCATCCCACATCTCTCTTGAGACCAGTGAGAATCTAGCCCTCACTCTCAGAACTGTCAACACTGTCTCCTGTGTCAGTTGCCTGGGTCATTGCTGGATGTAGCATTGATTTGGCAATATGACCCAGGACCCTTTCATCCCTGCCAATTTGGGCAGTGAGACCTTTCCACCAGCCCTATGAGCTCCTGATAGTTGCAAAATCAATGTCTCCACTAGTACCGCTCCTGGTGGGTACTTCAGTTCTCACCACTGGCACCTGTGGGGGATGTTTACTAAGAAGATATTAAGTACACGCACAGTATTTCGAGATGCAGCTCTCTGCATTAAGTGCAATTTCCCTTAAGAGCACACAGAAACCACAATCAGTCCAGGGCTCATTTCTCCCTCTTCCTCCAGATCCCAAATAAGACTCCCCACTGGCACAGCTATAGAGTTGAGTCATTAGCCAGGGTTCCAAGCCAAGTCCTCCGACACTCTCTCTGTCCAACCAGTGCTTAGTGTCTCTGCTCAAGTAGCTGACACACTCTTGGATATTTGTTTTACACACACACACACACACACACACACACACACACACACACACACACACACACACACACACACACACACACACACACACACACATACACACATACACACATACACACACACACACACACACACACACACACACACACACACACACACACACACACACGTGGGAAATGCTGGCACAGGTTTACTAGGTATGCCCCCTTCTGCCCAGACTATAAAGTAGTTATCACTGCAACCAGAACCACATATCAGCTACTTTAAGGCCCTTAACAAAGGGTGTCCAATTTTACTGCGGGATATTAATACTAATACAAATGGTAGTTTAACCAAGAGCAAGGCTATTAGGAGTGTCCCACACAGTGTCACCAAATAAATATGCAAGTACTCTCAAATCTTAAATATCTCTACACAGATTAGCCACAATGAAAGGTTTAAATATATTTAATAATAAATAATAAAAGAACAAGACAATACTAAATATATATATTCACAGTGACATCAGAGTTCAAAACACAGGAAATATTTAAAACAACATTGCAGGACAGTCTCAAATAAATAAATAAAGAAAAATATCTAAACTAAACTTAACTATATTCCTGACTGTATCTAAGAGAATTATACTATAACCTAAGAACTTACTAATAGAGCAAGGGAGGTGTGGTGAATGGATCTTCTAGTTGTTGTCAGGTCCAAGACAGAATGCAGAATACTCTGTCTCATTAAGAGACTTCTCATAGGTTCATAGGTGTGTACTAGGCTAATGGCCCACAGCTTTTACAAGCCTAACCCAGAGAAGTGCCCTGGCATCATGCTGCCTGACATTAGTTCCCAGTGCCTCTATCAAGTAGATCCACTGGAGTGATCCATGGGGTGAACTTTCTTTTTCCCATCCACTCATCAAGATTTCTCTTGAAGAGGGCCAGTGAGGTGCTCTGCTTGACATGTATGAGAAGTCTATTCCAGAGCATGGGTAGTCTCTGGTTTATGAACCTGTTCCTCTAGCATGTTCTGTTGATTGTGGTAATGAAGTTGAGGTCTCTGCAGCATGTGGTGCAGAGGGACTGGGATTTCTTTAGATGTAGCATTTCTAACAGAGCTGGATCAGACATGGTTTTGTAAGTCAAGCAGAGATCGCCTCTTAGTAGACAATATGAGACAGAGAATAACTAGTTTTTTTGAGTCTGTCCATATATAACATGTGTTTGAAGCCTAAGATCCTCTTTGTGAGGTACTTTTTTGGCTTTTCCAGCTGTTGCATGTGTTTAGTAAGGTACATGCCAAATGGGGCATTATACTCGATGATTGGCCTAATGAGGGAAGAGTAGAGAGAGATGATGACCTCTTTCTTCCTGGATGCAAAACCCTTGGTAATGAGATGTGCACATAGAAGGACTTTCTGGCCACAGTGGCAATGTGGTGGTCAAAGGAGCGGTTGCTGTGAACCTGTGTCCCCAGATCTCTTATAACACCTTCAGTGTTCAGTGGGCTCCCATCAATGTGGTAATTAGTGGGAAATGAGTTTTTCCCAAAGGGATGACGATGCATTTTTTGGCATTAAGCTTAAAGCCATGGATTCGACACCAGTCATTGGTTTCAGTGAGGCTTTTCTGTAGGATGTCTGCGTCACTTGAGAAGTTAATAATGGCTCCTAGCTTGCAGTCATCTGCAAACTTGGTCAGCCAGAGTCCCTCCGTGTTGGCCTGGACTTCTGAGAAGTAGATACCAAACAGAAGAGGACCCAGGACCAATCCCCATGGGAATCCACTCATGACTGGTCAGCACTCTGACTTGGAGTCCGCTACTTTCACACTGTGTGTTCTGTCTGTGAGCCAATTTGCAATCCACATAGTGGTATAGGGGTTGGTGCCTAGTTTGGTGAGTTTATCAATAATTCCTGTGTGGGGAATGGTATCAAAGGCCTTGGCCAGATCAAGGTAGGCTGTATGAACAGCCTTGCCCTCATCTACAGTTCTGGTGACTGACTCAAAGAAGTCAACCAGGTTGAGCAGGCAAGATCTACCTTTCACAAAACCACATATTAGACTCGTCAGGCTAATAGGGGGATAATTCCCAGGGTCTGTAGTCGCTTCACCTTTATGGGGAGGGATGACTGTAGCAGTGTGCCATTCAATAGGGACAAAGCCTGAGGTGAGGCTGTGATTGAACAGGGCACATGGATGTGGTGTCAGTTCACTTTGTAATTCATGTAAAACACATCCAGGGATATTGTTGGGTCCCATGGAACCTGTATTCTTGGCCTTGGACAATGCAGTTTTAACCTGTACTGCAGTAATGCTGGGTGACTGGCATTCGTCCAGTATTGTGATTGGTTCTTTGGGGGGGGAGTGGTTAGGTTGTCATTAAATCTGTCGGCCAGTATGTTGGCAATATCTGTTGACTCAGTAGAGGATGTGCCAATGTACAGTAACTCAGGGCAAACCTGGGTATTGCCTTGGAAATTTTTGATATAACTATAGAAGGCTTTGTGGTTGTTTTTAGTGTCTGCTGCAATTCTGCCTTCATAGCTGGCTTTAGAGGTTTTGATGTGGGATCTCAACTTTTTGTTGAGGCTAATAAAGGAGTTTTTCCAGTCTTGGGAATTCACCTTTTTCTGCAAAAGTTTCTTCCTTCTGTTGTAGAGTTTATTAATGGCAGGGGACCACCAGATTGGCTTTTTTTTTTGGAGGAGAACATCTTGGTTCTGTTGGATATGGCTAGTTCCATGGATTTATGTATGTGTTCATACAGTGCATTGTTGTATGATTCAGCCGTCATGCATCTATTTTCCATTGACATGGGTACTGTGAAGTTAGCCACCTCTGTTTTTAGGAGCACAAAGTCAGCTTTGGAGAAGTTTTTCATGGTGGTTACCTTTGTGGGGGGTGTGGTTGAGATGTGGAGTTCCATGGTGATTAGTTTGTGGTCAGATCTAACCAGGGAGGAATGCTGGATGTCTGTACTGCCTCTCCCATCACAGTCACTTGTGTAAGTATGGTTGGCCAAACTGTAGTGGCTGGTCTAGCTCCCTGTGCTGTTGGTCATTTTGTTTTCACCAGTAATATTTTACAGAAAAAGTAAATTACACACACACACACACATATATATATATATATATATATATATATATATATATATATACATATATATATATATATATATATTGAGAGAAAGAGAGAGGGTTGAAGAGACAAAAAAGAGAATTAGATCAATGGCATGTCACATTATTTTATTATGGCAGTGCATAAACAAATATAAAAAATAAAAATGTACACCTTTGCCACATCCAGATATGATAGGAAGGCATTACTGTGTCATAAAATCAATCACTATGCTACGATGTGACAAGTAGAAACATTTATGTGACTGTACCACATTGGCTGTATGGTTTCAAATTTAATAATTTAATTTGCAAAAACTGAGTTGCTGATGTCATACAGTATTTCATTTAATATTTTTTAAATTCTGTCCTGTAATAAAATACAGTGGCAGCTTCTGGGTAATGAACCCACACAGAATTAAACAGGAGGTCTCATTGCCTAATGGAAGCACCAAGAACTATTAAAGCCGACATTTACACTTGATATAAAAGTTAAGATATGCCTGCTCAAGATGATATAGAGTTATGGACTGAAAATACTTCTCTGCCTTGCATTCGACCTGATGCATGCTTACTCCTGCCTAGAGGTGCTCAAATTTAAAACTTCTATTTCTGTGTGGTTTGGCCAATATCTCATTTTTAGTTGAGTTGCAGGTCATTTTCAATAAGTACATTTATTCTTCCCTACGTGCGGGTATGAAAAATTTGTTTCTTCACCTCATTTATTTCCTTCCTTCCTTCCTTCCTTCCTTCCTTCCTTTCTTCCTTCCTTCCTTCCTTCCTTCCTTCCTTCCTCCTTCCCTCATGCCTCAGTCTATACATTCCAGGGAAAAGTGTGCTAAATAGTTTAAAGCTGCATAAGTAAAAAAATCATTTGAAATGGCAGTAGAAGAAATTATGGAAGTAGCCCTGTCAATTGTAATAACTGTTCTCCCATTCAACACTATGGTCTTTGATGTAAATATTTTGCTTCTTGGGTGCTTCCACCCCCTGGCGTCCTCATTACTGTAGTAGGGTCTGAATGATTTAATCCTGTAGCTGATGCAGTGGACTAATGCTGTGAACTGAGATAGTCTCTCCTAATGCATCTCATGGATTTCTGCTATCTCTTCTGTAGCTGTTCAGTAGAGAAAATAAAAAAAAAAAATGATATGAAAGCACAGAGACTAATTGTCTTGGCTGACCCATCAGTGTTATATCATAGACTTAATAAGTCACTATACGTATTCATCTGAGGGATATTTGCTAATTGCTGTCTTAAACTGATCCTCCCATTGTCTCAGGAGGTTCTGCTTGTACCCCTTTATGTCACTGTAATGGCGACAGTATTGCTACCCTGTGTGTGGAATGCCAGTTGCACTGCAGAAAGCTTTAGGCATGGTATTCCAAGCCTCAGCCTTATACCAAGACCCAGTATAATCCCCCTTCAGCAGCCTCCAGCTGTAGTTCTTGATGAGGAGTGTAACAGAAATTGTGGACTGAAGACCCCACCTTTGTTCTATAAATGGAGCACCATCCCTACCTTCACCAGCTATCTCTACAGAAGCAAGCTAGAACTATCTGTCTGAACTGGCTCCTAATTCAGATGTCACATGTAAAAGCTTGTACAAAAAGACACATAGCCTTACCAGCTGCATTTGCACACTTCAAAGCACAGCAAAGGCTTTCCAGATGCGTTGGCACGATTATATCAGAAAGCACAGAAGATGTGAACTATGACAGTGAGATATGACCATGTATGCTTAACACATGCCCCAATGTTAAACTGAAATGCTTTATGGTGTTTGTTATAATCACTGCTGTTTGGAGGAAAAATTGTATGACTTGTGGCATATATTGCTGTTGGGACTTATATTAGTAAGATTGAGTAGTACCACTTGGAAATTTGGGAATCTATGAGAAAAAGAAGGATACAATGTTGAACTTTATTTCTTAACTGTTAGTGCCACAAACAAACTTACTTTTTAAGATGTTAATTACAGATATACTAATTTAAGCATGAATGGAGATATACTTAAGCGATGTCTGTATTACTAGCAACTAGTCTTTTGATGGATCTGGATTCACTCAGTTTAACCATATGTGCCCTGGCTGTGAGCCAACTAGCTATCTGTCTGGTGATATAGGGATTTATGCCTAGTTTTGTGAATTTATTTACAATACCCAAGTGGGTAGTTATGTCAAATGCTTTGACCTGGTCAGTATGTACTGTTTTACCCTCATCCATGGCCTTAGGAACAGACTTCCTATTCACATTAGCCTTTGCCTGGCCTTCTATAAATGTAATTTTGATCAATGGATGGGGAATCACAAATTCACACCTGGGGTTGTGCCTATGTCCCTTATGGATGGGACAGTCTGTAAAATACTCAAAGCACAGGCACAAATCCATGTCATCCTCTTGCCCCTAAGGGCCATATATTAGGTAAAACTGGGTTATATTGACTAGGCTTGTAAGGGCTCTTAAGCCATTAGCCTAGTAATCTCCTATGAACCCCTGTTAAAAAATGGCCTAAAAAATATAACATTGTCTGTCTCTGTCCCTGTTGTCATATCTCTGTCTGGTCCCACTTCTGTGTCATCACTTTGTACTGTTTCATATTATCTTACTGGATGTTATGTACACATTATGGGATTTTACAACTGTCATGAGTGCAATAAATACATTCTCCTTTGCTACAGTCTGTTGTCAGATTTGAACATTATGAAGTAGGAGTTCTTAATGTGGTTTGGTTAGATAATAACCAGGTCTGTAAATTTTTTTTGGAATACTGTCAGGTTTCAAATCCAGATGTATTCCAAAGTGTTCTCGATTGTTTTGTAAGCCTCCTTTGTGTGTAAGTGTTGGCTACACATTGTATTAACACAGCATTATCCTGCAAATGTGATTGTGCTTTATTAGGAACACTGTCTTGTACAGATCATGACCAAATATTTATAATGGGAAACCAAAGAATAACATACCACAAGGATGTGCAGAAAGGGACCATAAGAAAACATTTTCCTATGTCTCTACCCCTGTCCCCTAACCTCTCTTCCCTATTTAGTATCCTGAGCTCTTGTGCAAAGATTGGCATCTTGCACCAATGGTAACAGTAAATGTAATTTCATGTCTTTGGCAGAAGCTGAAAATTTTAAGTTTAACCACACTATCACAGTGCATGTCATGCAAATGTGCTCAGCCCACTGCACTATAAAAATACAGATAGTACTGTTGTGAGAACGGTTCATGCAACATGTGTATTAGGCCGACAGGTGTCATATACATCTAATGGGACGTTACACCTGTCCTTACTGGGATGAAGGCTGATGCTTATATTTTCCTTTGCTTCAGTCTGCTGTTAATGTCCCTTCGAATGTGAAAGTTAAATTTAAGAATTTTTGAATTCCTGTGTGTTGAGCTGAAATAATCCACCTGTCTATACACTTTTATTTTATACTGTGAAGGGTTTAAATCCAGAAGTTTGTCATATATTTATTTAATATTTTGACATATTGTAAATGTGTGCTGCATAGGTTGTCAAACAACAGTATCCTCCTTATGTCCTCATCATATTTCCATTCAATTACTCCTTCTCTGTCCATATTAGAAACAGTGTATTGTACACCGCAATACATCTAAGTATACAGTTTCAGAGAATGTACGCATTTCTGCATGTTAATGTTTGTTGTTATCATGCCTACCCTTGAAAATATCTTGAAAATCATTGACAATTGGAAGCATTAGGAAAAGCCATAGATTTGATTTTGTAAATTTATATGGATCAGAAAATGCATGATAACGCAATACAACACAAGTATGTGCAGAAATGAAGCATAACATAATCTCATAGTATGTCTGCATGTGCATCCCTGTCTCCAAATATCCTCCTCTTCCCACCCCTTCTGTGTCATCAAATAAACCTCCTTCAGTCAATACTGTTTCTGTAAGCCATGATTCCACCAGCAGTAACATACTTGATCCCTCATATGTTTCATAATACACATGAAGGACTGCATCTATCATGGCAAATGTGTAAATCATAACCTGAAACATGACCATAACACATACCTGCTCTGTATTCTGTCAGATTCAAACATAGTTGTATGTGTTTACTGCTTATTTGCATGAAGGTCATCACTGAGCACCACAGAGTGCTGCTAATTCCCATTCAAAGTAAAACACCTGAAGATATGATTATGCATGCATGAATAGTTTGCCATCAACCACACAAAAGGTCTTGACAGATGTGCGCTTCAGAGAGATAGTTAAAAAATTACAACAAAGAATTATGTGAGTAGGTTGTCAACTTCTGTTTGTGTTAATGGAATTTTGAAACTAAGGTATCTGGATTTCACAGGGATGTTGACGCAATTAATTCTGTCTGTTAATGTATATCTGCAGTCCAATGGTTACACTTGCAACTTTGTTACAATGGTGTGAAAACTTTTCACACGTAACCCATCACTGTTATTCATTAGTGCATGCTCATATTTTGGCAGTGTCTGTTTGTATTGTCAATGCACATTGTCCAAGCTTGAGCCAGTAGAACTGACAGTGACACAATAAATGGCTAGTATTTGCATACAATCATCCTGGGATGAACTGTCATGAATTGACAACGCACTATTTTACAGCTATGATTGTCATTGAAATGCCGTACTGTGAAACAGGTACATTTCACTCAGAGTACCCCTAGTTACCATATAGGTGGCAATCCACTGAGCACAGAAAAAGTCATCAGAGATCTGGGGACCCAGGTTGACAGTAGCCTTTCGTTTGACACTCATGTTGCTAAAGTAGTTAGGAAAACCTTCTATATCACCCACCTGATCATGAAGGGATTCACATCTAGATCAAGGGAGGTCATCGTCCCCCTGTACTCATCACTTATTAGACCTATGATTGAGTACAATGCCCCGTTCGGAATGTATCTGACCAGACACCTGCTGCAGGTTGAAAGGCCCCAAAAGTTCCTCACCAAAAGGATAAAGGGTCTCAAAAATATGTCTTATGCTGCCCGACTGAAAGAACTCCAGCTCTATTCAGTCTCATACCGCTTGCTCAGAGGTGACCTGTGCCTGACATATAAGGCCATGTCAAACCCAGATTTGATGAATATGCTTCACCTCAAAAATCTAGATCCCTCAGAACCACAAGGGCGGAGACTTAAACCTTGACACGGTTATAAATAGAACGTGCTGGAGGGACAGATTCATCACCCAGAGACTCCCTATGCTGTGGAACAAAATCCCGGTACATGTGAGGCAGAGCACCTCTCTGGCCTTGTTCAAGAGGAATCTTGACCAATGGATGGGAGATTGCAGATATACCCCAGGGATTACTTCAGTGTCACTGCTTGACAGAGGCACAGCAAAATGATAGGCATAGTTTTTATTCAAACTAAAGGGGTGGCGAAAGCCACATAACTATGGGCTAGGCTTATAAATGCCCTTGAGCAGATAGCCTAGTATGAACCTATGAACCTATAATGCAATATACATGACTGACAGCACATAGATGTTATCAGAGCAGTATGTTATTACATGGGACAAGCACAGTGTTGTTACATCAGCCTGCCCAAACACATGCATTTTCCACAAAACCTGGGATGAACACTAACTGATATTCAAACCACTGTAAATGTCAATTATCACATCTTTAAAAGTCAACCTTTTCCTTTGGCAGTCTAGATTGTGTAACTAGTTAGGCAGGTGGTTTGAATCTGATAGTGGTAAACGTGTGTTTGCATGTGTGTGTGTGTGTGTGTGTGTGTGTGTGTGTGTATGTACATGTGGGGGGGGGGTTCTAGTGTCAGGTCAGTAAAGCTTCAACAACAGATGAGCCATGTTCAGTTCCATTCAGGTTCCGAAGGAGGGATGGGCCTTCGTGAAATTGATTACATGTATAGATCTGCAATCGTGGGACTCCATACATATCTGCTGACATCACAAGATCCAAATGTAGTGAAAGTTTTGAAACATGAGGAGAATAAATCTAAGATGACTTCTCTGCTTAATTTAGCAGAAGCATATAGACATCAAGCAGGAATGGAAATCAAACCAGAAGGAGATAAAAAACAGACAGCAACTGAATGTGGCAAAAAAACAAAAGAAAGAATATAAGGTGAAGGACCAGATGAGAAGGCAAGCAATGTGGAAAAAACATAACTATAGTTGCAAGTATATAAAACTTCTGGAAGAACCTCATGTTGATCAAGAACAAATGCAGGAATGGTTAAGGAGAGGTGAATTCAAACCAAGAAATGAAAGGTTAATATTGGCAGTCCAAGATAGTGGCCTATGTACATGCTGGTTTACAAAGTCAACTGAACATGTGGGAGAAACAGACAAATGTAGGTTTTGTTAAAACCGAATTGGAAACAGTCACTCACCTTGTTGCTGCTTGCGACACACTAATGGCAGAAGGACTGTATACTGAAAGGTATAATAATGTGGCGAGACTGTTGCACTGGGGATTGTGCAAACATTATGGTATTGAAATGGCTGAAAAACACTGGAAACATGGGCCACAGAGCATCATAGAAAATTTATTTATTTTATTTATTTTACATTTGTTGACTGGGATAGTCCGACTGGATGCATGTCAATTTTCAGCGGAGGCCCAGGGAGAAAAGCTCCAAGGGCAAGCAGATACAGCATTACATAATACCAGCATTACATATTACAGACTATTTACAGAGATTACATAAGTAAGCAAGTTAAACAAGTTCCACAGGTTACAGTTAATCCTGAGCACAAATCAGGATTAAATTAAATTACACAGTAAACTGGTTAACAGATTTTTACAAAATTATGAAGTTTATATCATATGGGATCACCCATTACCAACAGTCCAAAAGATAAATGCTAGAAAACCAGATATAGTGGTGTAAGAAAAGAAGACAAAAGTAGCATTGACCTTTGAAATTGCCACACCCAGTGACTACAGTTTCTTGCGTACAGTGAGACACAAAGTCATAAAATATTAAAGAGCAATGTGGAAGAAAGATACCCAGACAGTTACAATAGTAGTAGGAGCAACGGGTCTTATAAAAAAGAATTTACAATCATATTTGGATATGTTACCAATACGTGTAACTCCATATGAACTGCAGAAGGAGTCATTACTGGGCACATTGCGGGTGCTGCGAAGAGCACTGCTGGCTGACATCAAAGACTGAAACAATACTAATTTCATGAACTTTAATTATACTTTGACTTAGGAATGGGGTCCATTCCCGTTATGGTATTAGAAACCCAAAAGACTTGGAGAAATTAAAAAGAGAAAAATGTAACTTTGAACATGGATTCTTCTGCACTTTATCTCAATTTTAACACCAGCGTCTTCTTTGCAACATACTGATGAAGTCATCCTTTCATATGTGCACTATCTCACTATAAATGCCAGTCTTGTTCTGGGGTGCTTGCAGTTACTAGTGTGCTCTCTAGGTTCAGTAACTAGATAGGTAGGTAGGGAGTTCGAATCCAGTAATGCTGAATTTGTGCGTACGTGGCTCAAGAGTCAGGTTCTTATAGATTTATCAACAGAAGTGCTCTATCTACTTCAACTTAGGAGAAACATTTACACTGTCAGAGGACTCCTGTTTGCCACTTTTATCACAAAATCTTCTCTGTTACTTACTGATTAGGTCATACTTTCATAAGTGTACTCTATCACTATAAAAGTCTGATTTCTCCTGTGGTGCTTGCAGTGAATAGCGTGTTCTCTAGTTTCTGTAATTAGATAGGTAGGAAGTTCAAATCTAACATTGCTTAAGTAGTGTGATTGTATGCACTGTCATGTACAACTGGCTCTGTGACAGCATCCCTTGTGTACACTTCCACTTAGGAGACATATTTTCACTGGTCGAGGCTACCCTCTAAATTTCTTGTCTCCCCAGACAAAACTCAGTTTCAGAATCACAATGATTACACAATGCTTTCAAAACTGCCCTGTCTCACAGTTGTAATATGACTTATTCTGTAGTACTGGTTGTTATTGTGCTTTCTAATCTGTGTATCCTGATGGGTAGGTGGTTGGAATCCAGCAATGACTGACAGTCGTGAGTGTGTGTTTCTCTGTCATGCTGTGTACAAAAGGCATCAATTGTATATAGGTAGTGCAAATGAACAGTGTTATTGGGCTCTTCCACCACTTTCTTTCCTTTTTTTATCAGAAACATCACCTTATTAAACAATGCTGATGTCATCCATTCAAATGTGCACTATCACAGTTGTAAACACCATCTCATATGGCCCTTGAAATTCAGGGAATGTTCCGTACCTAATGATCTTAGGTAGTCAGATTTAATCCAACCATTGTTCCTTAGATTTACTTGTGTCAGAATACATATGAATCCATATGTAGGTAAAATGTTGTTATACACATATCTGCCATGTACATACATAGCTTGGGATTTCTCTTACAAGAGCTTCTGCTCATGTTTTACAGAGGAATGCTTTATCTGATACTGATGATTCCATTTGATGAAATTTGGCATTCCTAAGAAAAATGCTAAGGCTTCCCCTGTAGAGTGAGGAACTGAGACAATGTTCTGTATGTTGTTGCTTTAGTAGGGTGTGTGTTCAAATTCATGATTACCTACACATAGTGCATGACTGCCATTCTACCACCACAGTGATAACTGCTTTATGTATCATGTGTGTTTGGGTATACCTAGCATCAGGCAATGCTGCATGATAAATCACTGCCCCTGCTCTAGGATGTAACTCCCTATGATTGCTTGTGTGCTTGCTGCTCGCTCCTGTCTATTAACTGCAGGTGCTCCACCCCACAATCTACAATACAGGGGCCAGACCAGTTTTCCTCCTCAAAGGACATGCATCAGAAATATTCAGCCCATCTTTGGCTACCTTCTCTCTACTGACCATACTGACCATATTGAGTGCATGTTTCCCTAGTTTTCCGTGGCATGCACACTAACAGTTTTAAAGCAGTCTCTTACCTCCTACTCTTTCCCCACTTTGTAGCCTGTTTTCTTCCCTTAACAGTACCTTTCTCAATATAACTTTACATAGGTATGCCACTAGATGGGGCACACCCCCACTCTTAATTTTTTGCAGCTTATTGTATGTAATTGCCCTGCTTCCTGCTGCTCTCAACTTATTTATTTTTTCTCAGTGAATTTATTCTTCCTAATTGTAGTTGCCCTGTCACTTTTAGCCACAACCTCTTAAAACTCAGCCCCAACTTTAAGCTTGGTATTAAACTCACCTTGTGCTTCCCAGCAGCACTGCCTACTTAAAAGTGGCTGTTTTCACTAATAGTTTTTGAGTTTCTCTTCTTGCTCATTCCTCCTCCTCGGCTCTGCATCTCATTAGACATTGCCTGTACCTCCACTCTTACCTCACAGCTCCCTCCCCCACTCCACCAACTTCCTTTCCCTAACTCTATAACTCATGGTGTTACATATGGCACCATTTTTAAATCACTACCCCTGCCCTTGGATGTAACTGCCTACAACTGCTTGTGTGCTCGCTGGTAAGTTATAGTGATTAGGACCAGGCTAGTTCTTGTGGTACTGTTGTATATTTTATGAAACTGTTGATGAATATGCTGTATATTATGGCTTGTTGGGTCCTATTCTAATCCCAGCTGTACTACAACCTACTGTTATTTTTGTATGTTTGCTGTTTTCTGCCTGCAAACATTTACCTCTGCAGTAAACACTGACAGCTTGTTACATGCACTGACTGCATTTGCTCTGATTATAGTAAATGCTCTGAGAATGCCCATCTACTCCCTTTAGTGTCCTCATGTGTGCAAGTTGATAACAATTTGCTGATAGATTGGCTTACTACAGTAGACTGTCCCTTATGCAAAAGTGTCTGTATATTGAAAACTTGACACCAACATGTTCACTGTGTGAATTAGTGCCCTAGACTACTTTTACTTGATAAACTGTAGTGATAATCTGCTCATAGAGTCCCAAGTGTTTCTGTACTTAACAGATATATATATATATATATATATATATATATATATATATATATATATATATATATATATATCTGTAATAGAGGAAACAAAATGCTCACAGCGTGTCTAACTGCACTGAACGTTACCAATTCCTTTTAGCAGTAGACGCTAACAGCGACATATATGTCTACCCATTTGAGTTTTAGCTGCAGAAAATGCTTATAGAATGGCCATCTGTTATACAATATCAATCGGTTGATTTCTAAAAGTAAGGTATACAGATTTGTGCTCATAGTGTATCACTTACCCTTGGAATTATTTTTAATTCATTTGGTAATGCTGTCAGTATGTCTATACTACTACCGGTCCTGTACTGGCTAACTTTTGTAACATTTTATGTGGTCATGTTTTAAAGATGTAACGATTTAAAGACCAGATGTCTCTGGTTATGGTAACAGCGTGATACCTATTACACAACTGTGATACTGTTTGCAACACTCTTGCTGTGGTCGCATGGTTTACAGTGTGATGCATATCAGTAGTTTGATTGTAAGTTTTGATTAGCTCCTGCACATCCAAATGTTCATAGCGTATCTACTAAATTGTACCCCCACTATCTGTACATGGGTGAATTGTGTATCACTGTTATGCCTACCATTTATACCTTACTTCTCTTAGAATCTGTTTTCATATTACCTCTGCACTGTGTTTTACCTTTTAGAAATAATGCTAACGTCTTGTAATAAGATCCCCTATTGCATGTTTTCTACTTCCCTAGCCCATCCTATTCTCTCCCCACTCAGCTGCTCTAAGCTGTAAAGTTTTTAACTCAATCTTTCTCTCATTACAGCTTGTTAGTGTCGATTAACTATGGGTGCTCCTCCCCAATCTACAATACAGTGGCCAGACCAGTTTTGCTCCTTAAACGACATGCACCACAAATATTCAAATCACCTTTGGCTGCATCTACATTATCTCTACTGACCATACTGAGTGTATGTTAGTACCTATACCAGGTTTTTACCATATATCATTGCGTTTGCCTAGTGTTTCCACGGCGTGCTCACTAGCAGTTTTAAAGCAGTCTCTTACCCCCTCAATTCCCCCCTTGTAGCCTCTTTTTTTCCCTTGTTAATAGTACTTTTCTCAATATAACTTTACATAGGTATGCCACTAGATGGGGCACACCCCCACTCTTAATTTTTTGCAGCTTATTGTATGTAATTGCCCTGCTTCCTGCTGCTCTCGACTTATTTATTTTTTCTCAGTGAATTTATTCTTCCTAATTGTAGTTGCCCTGTCACTTTTAGCCACAACCTCGTAAAACTCAGCCCCAACTTTAAGCTTGGTATTAAACTCACCTTGTGCTTGCCAGCAGTGTTGCCTACTTAATAGTGACTGTTTTCACTGATAGTTTTTGTTGAGTTTCTCTTCTCGCTCATTCCTCCTTCTCGGCTCTGCATCCCATTAGACATTGCCTCTACCTCCACTCTTACCTCACAGCTCCCTCCTCACTCCACCTACTTCCTTTCCCTAACTCTATAACTCAAGGTGTTACCTGTGGCACCATTTTTAAATCACTGCCCCTGCCCTTGGATGTAACTGCCTACGACTGCTTGTGTGCTCGCTGGTAAGTTATAGTGATTAGGACCAGGCTAGTTTTTGTGGTACTGTTGTATATTTTATGAAACTGTTGATGAATATTCTGTATATTATGGCTTGTTGGATCCTATTCTAATCCCAGCTGTACAACAACAACTAGGGTTGCCACCTGTCCCACTTTGCGAAGGACAGTCCCTCTTTGGGCTGTTGTGTCCTGCAACAAAAATTGGAAAAATGGCAAATGTCCTGAGATTTTAGGACAAAATTATTTCCTATATTTTATGTAATAGTTGCATAAAACAGTTATTCTGTATCTTAAACACCTAAATGTTATAAGAGACAGAATAAGCAACTAAAATGCTACAAGAATAAGCTTTTATTTAGGCAAAAAAGTGCAGTTTTGTCCTTGGTACTGGCCGTGGGTATGTTTTGCCCTGAAAAATCTGATGTTTGTGTCAAAAATGTCCCACTTTGGGCATTTGAAAAGGTGGCAACCCTAACAACAACCTACTGTTATTTTTTGTATGTTTGCTGCTTTCTGTCTGCAAATGTTTACCTCTGTGGTAACTGCTGGCAGTGTGTTACATGCACTGACTGTATTTGCTCTGATTATAGCAAACGGTCTTAGCATGCCCAACTGCTCCCTTTAGTGTCCTCATGTGTACAAGTTGACAAACAAATCTCTCATAGATTGACTTATTACAGTAGACTGTTCCTTATGCAAAAGTGTCCATTTATTCAAAATTAGAAAGTCCAAAAAGTAGTGTTAACAGTGCTCTAAAACCAACCAAACCAAGAAAAAGTAGAGCACAGTGTTGCGGGTCCACAGATGATTTATTGTAAAAAACACATCCACAAACGTAGTTAAAATCCACAATGGTTAAGTGCTTTCATCAAGTAGTTTGACTTCCTCAGAACAAAATGACAAGTAAAATTCAAGGTTAAATACATAATTCTAATTGATCAATAATTCAAAATACCCAATCATGTCAATGAAAATTCCCTCCTCATGAATATGTAAATGCATGATTACTTAATAAGAAAGCATCTGTTTCATCAAAACCTGTTTTAACAAAAAAACAACAAAAAAACACACACATGTCTCTTTTCAATAAAAAAACTCTTGATAAAAATATACTACAATAAAATTATATATATTTAAAATACTACTACACTGAACCGGCCTTTTCTTTAAGAATAGGCATAATTGAAATATGCTCATTAAGCCCTGGGGGGGTAATCAGCGGCCAATCTCAGTTGCCATAAGAATTCCTTTTTGTACAACACATTTTGCCAGTCCCCCCCCCCTGGCTTCAATAGTGACAAATTCTAATATAGCAAACTTGTAACACTTGAAATTGGTACAAGTAACACTATGCTTATACAGTGCACTGGTATCTCTTTCATTTTTGATATCATATAGATGTTCATATATCCTATTTTTCAATCTTCTCTCCGTCTTACCTACATAAAAGGAAGAACAGGAGCAGCACTTAGCTATATATACCAGTTTGCTTGAATCACAATTGCCACTCTAAAAAAATATGACTCTTACTTTGATTATCAAGGGTAATAGAATTTTCTTGTAGAATATAACGGCAATAAGAACATTTACCGCAAAGTTTACTACCACTTCTCTTAACCTTAGTATTATTCAAAATGTGATCCTTCTCCAATATTATCTTAATGTTAGGTCCCACCTTGGTAGAAAAAATAGGTTGTTGGCCCAATATACGGTATATTTCGGTATTAGTTCTGAAAATATTCCAATTTTTTATCAAAATTCCTTTTATTTGAGAATACAAGGGACTATATTGCACCACACAAGCATGTTGAAAATCAGGTTTATCATGAACATTCATATCCTGACTTATAGGCTGGTATCCGTCCCTACCCACACCAAGTAAGGGGATATACACCTTACCCCATTTATTCAAAACCTCCTCAAGAATAGGGTCAATGAAATGTCCAGGATACCCTCTCTCTAAAAACATCTCCCTTAAATGTTGAAACTCTGCTATAACATCATCTTTCCTTGTGGTCATTCTAACAACTCTTATAGCTTGACCCTTAATAATACTCTTTTTCTGATGTGTGGGATGATGGCTAGTGTAGTGCAAATAACTATTGCAGAAGGTATTTTTACGGTAAATTTTGGAAGTAAAGTTATCATGCCCTTTGATAATTTTAGTGTCCAGAAAACTAATTTCTTGGGAATCAAACTGGTAAGTAAACTTCAGATAATCTGTGGTTTGATTTAAGTAATGAACAAACTCAGAAATCATTTCAGACCCTCCTTCCCACACAATAAAAATATCGTCCAAAAATCTACCATGATATTTAACATTAGAAACAAATGTTTCATTCTGGAAGATATACTTATATTCCCAACCCAGAAGCACCAAATTAGCATACAAGGGAGCGCAGGCAGCACCCATTGCAACACCTTTTAGTTGCTGAAAATATTCACCTTCGAAGAATAAATAGTTGTTTTCCAAAATAAGATTCATAAGCTCACATAACAATAGAACTTCATCTGAGCTCAATAAAGAATGACTAAACAGGACCGCCTCAAAAAAACACAAGCCTTCTGCTTTTGGAATACAGGAAAATAGGTCCTGAACATCTATAGTCAGAAGAACACAGTCCACTGACCATAACTCTTTCTTAAGCTGTCCCAAAAGTCCCAAGAATCTTTTAAAAGGTGTGGACATTTATTCAAAATATGTTTCAATTTCCTGTCCACAAATACTGCCAAATTGTGGGTTTTGGAACCTGCTGCTGCCAGAATAGGTCTAAAGGGTAGTTTATTCAAATTTTTGTGTATTTTTGGTATTCCGAATATCACTGGAATTTTCAGAAATTTATTCAACAAAAAATCATACTCATCCCTGGATATTCTCTGATCCATAAGATATTCATATAAATAGCTATCCAACCTACTATATGAAATATGTATTTCGTTCTTTGAACATGAAGAATAACAATCAGCTTGAAATAAAATATGTAGTGGGGGGTTAAATGTACTACTTCTCTTAACAGTACCTCTCGGTACCTCAGCGGAAGTTTTATCTGAAAACATAATATTTAAATTTAACTTTCTAAAATATAACTGTAAATCCACCATCACTTGGCCTATATCAGGTACTTTGGTTGGTACAAATTTAAACCCTCTAGAAAATAAAGAAAATAAATCTTTGGTGACAGGAACATCAGAATAATTATATATATATATTGAACCCATCCAAACTGTATTGAATACTGTCCACACATTGTATTGTATTGTATTTAACCCACCACTACATCCGTTAGTTACAACATATGAGAAATTAGTTAAGGAGGATTTATACAAAATATGGGAGGAAAAAAGAAGGGTGTTTGCTAATATGAACCCCAATGAAAAACAACTACTTAGGAGTTTGAGAGAGGATAAAAGAATTAGAATTATGACACCTGATAAAGGAGGTGGGGTGGTATTGTACAATTCTGAAGATTACACTAATGACATGCAAAATATTTTATCTTCTACTCAGCCTACATTTCTCCTCATCGCTACCACTCCAATGATTCTCTCCTCTTTAGCAGAAAGCTCCTTGTCACCTCAAAATAGCCCCATCCCTCACAAGCCATATCTCATATTCTTTTCACCGTTGGAGTTGAGGGTTCTAAAGAACTTTTATCCATCCTTCTTGAACTAATCTCGATTCTCCTTTCTGGAGACATGCACCCTAACCCTGGACCCCTGCCAACCAGAATGCAAACTCAATTCCAATACCTTCACCCTCTCCCCACAAGGCTCTCCTTTTCACTACTATTAATGCCCAAAGCCTTTGCAAAAAACTATCCAACTTTTATGCTTGGCTCTCCCATAACCACCCTGACATTCTATCAATCTCCGAAACATGGCTCAAACCACACCTGAAAGGCTCTGAAATCACCACCCCAAACTATAGAATCATAAGAAATGACAGTATTCAAAAGAAAGGAGGTGGAGTACCCCTACTTTTTCCTCCTGTCTAACAGTGACACCTTACAACAACCCTATACCTCAATTTGTTACAGCCAAAAAAAAAGCCTTGGCCCTCCTAAAAATCGATAACCATAAAAACATAGTTATAGCTGCTCCATATATTCCACATGGAAACAGCATCCCCATTCTTGAAGATATTCTCTCTTGTTTCTTATCTAATATAAGTAATCTAATATAAGTAATAAAACAATTATCCTAGGAGACGTTAACATTAACTGGACTTCTATTCACTCAACCACCACTTCCTAGCATATTTTTTTGTGTTTGTGTCTTTCAGCTTTTCCTGGTTAGGATCGCCACAGCGGAACTCCGGTCTGCTAATGATTGGCAGTAGATTTTTTACGTGCTGGCTTGCCGGGCCTAATGCACAACCTTCAATGAAGGAACACCCATTTACGCATGTCGACACACAGAAGACGCTCTAACTGAGAATCGAATGGGCAACGTCTAACTGTGAGGCGACAACGATACCGCAGCACCACCACCGCAGTTTACTTCCTAGCATATAAACCTATACAATTTCTCTCACTTAATTAACTGTCCTACCAGACCTAATAAAGATAACTCTTCAGGCAGTATTCTGGACTGGATATTAGTTTCGCTTCCCAACAATATCTCTGACAGTGGCACCTTGCCCAATTCCCCTAGCGATTACCTTCCCACCTTCATATGTCACTCACCTTCCTCCCTACACCTACAGCATAATTATACCTTAACCCATACCCTCAAAAACTTTAACCCTCAATCCTTCTTTGACTGCTTAAAACAGATGAACTGGAACCCTCTGAAAGCTCTTCCTCTTTACAACTCTGTTACTTACTTTAATACTTCTTTCATTAACCTAGTAAACAGCTTTGCTCCTCCTTGAACTAAAAGAGTGAAATCCAAAACTATCCCATGGCTTTCCAAAGAAACAATAACCCTCATGCACACCCATGATAAATCATGGAAACTCTACCAAAAATACAAAACACCCAACCCTCTTACTGAATGTAAACAACTTCGTAATAAGAGTTAAAAAACAAATTGCTTTCGACCGCAAATCCTACTACTCTAAGCTTCAAAATAATCACAAATCCAACCCCAAGAAATTTTGGAGTAGTATTTCTGCCCTCCTTACTCTCAGTAGAAAAGACAAACCTTGCCCTGACTCTAGCTCTCCAGATTATATCATAGTCACCAAATTTAAGTCCTTCGTTGACTCAATAGCTAAGCTCACCACGTCTTTCCCTAACAACTCATTAGCTCCTTCCATATCTCACACCTGCAACTCCTCTCCTTCTGCCACCAATGCTACCCACCCTCCTCCCTTAAATCCATTCCTGTCAACACTATAAAAAAACTCCTCCAAATATTAAAACCATGTTCTAATGCCCCTGACAATTTAACATCTAACTTCTTCAAGTTAGCTGCTGAGGTTATTGCTCTCCCCATCTGTATTCTAATTAATCAATCCATCCAAGAATCCTATGTACCCCTCCTCTGAAAAAAAAGCCTTTATCATTCCCTTACACAAAGGAGGCTGCAACACTAACATCTCCAATTTCCACCCCATAGCCATTCTCTCCCCTATCTCTAAAATTCTTGAAAAATGTATTCACCTACAACTTTTACCTTACCTTTTAGACAACCATCTGTTGACCCCAACACAGCATAGATTCAGTCCCAGACACAGTACCACCACAGCCCTTCTATCCTTCCTTGATAGCATTAACCGCACTCGGGACTCAGGCAATATTGTATCTTCCCTTTATAAGGCCTTTGATACCGTTTCCAATAGCCTACTTTTATTCAAGCTGTCTCAACTTAATCTTTCCTCCTCTTCCATCAATTAGTTTTCCAAATCGACAACAGGCCATCAAATGGAAAAATTGTACTTCTTCCTACCTTGACACTCTGACAAGCATCCCACAAGGTTCTATCCTGGTTCCTTTTCTTATTTAACATCTTCATTAATGACTTTCATCATTGTATCCCAAATGCTAAGTATTTCAATACACAGACATCTCTACCATCATTTGCTCTGCTGAATCTCTCCCTAGACTCATGCATGTAACTCAGGTCACATTTAACAGCACTGAGACATGGATGCTAAACAATCACCTAGGTATCAATGCATCTAAAACCAAAATCCTGATCTTTACCCCTTCTAAAAACACCAAAATAGACAATAATACTTTCTCTATAGTAAGTCAAAACATGACTCCTATTGAAATATTCCCAGAACTAAGCTTCTAGGTGTCCTTATCGATAAACAACTAAAGTTCAACACTCGCCTTCAAACTAACATCAAGAAAATTCACCAGAAGCTCAGAATGCTTTATCGTCACAATCACTACCTCACCTCTTCAACTAAGCTTGCCCTCTCTAATCACTTCCCTCCTTCCCTCTCTCATGTACGGAGCACCTTTCCTTACCAATCTTCAAGCCACCCTTAAGGCTAAACTGGCAACCTGCTACAATAAAATCTTCAAGTTTGCTACCAGTTCCAAATCATCCTCCCACCACTGTGATGTCGTACACTCCTTGAACTGGCTGGAACTCTCCAACTATTTCTTTTACTTTCAGCTCTCTACTGCAAATAAACTTATTTTCAAGCCATCTCAGTGCCCCCCCCCTCCCATCCTTACTATGTATCTTCCTGATTTATCTCTCAGGTCTATTAACCAGAATTTCCTTTCCGTTACATCCACCTAGGTCACTTCTATTGTCATTTTCCTTAGCAGGAAAATGGAACTCACTTCCTCCCCATATTCAAACTACCCAGAACCTCTCCATCTTTAAGACTTTGCTCCATTCCCACCTCTCTTCTACTTGGGAGTGCTCCTGCTCTCACCCCTCCTAACCTCCACCCTATCACTCCCACTTTTTTCAATCTTTCTCTCTCAAGCTTTTACCTAACACTAACCATGCTTTCTTTTTTTCCTCCTTTGTCTTTCTCTTACAATTACTTGCTCCCTTTTATACTTTAGATAGTGTAGACATTTGCATACCACATAAAACAGAATGTTTATTATCTCATGATGGTTCAGAATCTATTATTATGGAATTCTATACAAATCCTATTGCTACTACTATCACTATATCAATGTGTTTCTATTAATTTTTAAGTTGTGTAAGAGTTTGTATTAACTTCTGCTGATTTTTGCTTTTGTAATAACCTGTATTAATTTTCTGTATTAATTCTTGTTGACTTTTACTTAGTATGTATGTAGATGGAGCTTTTCTCCCTGGGCGTCCATTGAAAAAGGGCTCATCTTGGCCCAATGGACTTTCCCAGTTAACAAACTGCAAATAAATAAAATAAATAAATAAAATAGACATATAGCAGCAGTCTTTTAATCAAATTACAGGCACACATACCCTTTGCAGCAGTAACATGATGTAATGCTTACAAATACCTAAATATATCCCAGCTGTAGCAACAATTCTACCATGACACGTTCATTCTTCACAATATCATGTAGCTTCTGTCTTCCCATAGTCAGGTGTTCAAGACCTGCATTCAGTGACTGTAAGCTTTGTGTGTCCTTATATTGTTATGCATGAATTACATTCACCACAGTTATAATGCATACGCTTACAGTGGGAGAGGCCTTCCACACCCTTTTATTTCATACAAATTGTATTGACTTTATATATGTGAAGTATCATAGTTGTAATAAGACCTCCACTGTGACACATGTGATTTATATATATTACATTAGTCAGTGAACTTACATAGATTGCTGTTCAATTCCAGCAAAGGGTAACATTATATGAATGTACTGATGTTGCACAAACACAATTGCATTAAGTTATTATTATTCATTTCTATATTGGACAAATATAAATGCATTTTATGATTTCATGGCAGTGAAATAGATGTAATGGAAATGTTGTGGTGTGACTGCTCCTGTGGCACATGCACTGAGTCTGACTTTCTTATGTAGCATGTCTTCACAGATGGAGTATGGTTCAGTTGTTGGACTGTTTGTATGTACAAAACAATGGAAAAACTTCATTGGCTAAGAAACATTGATATTGGACTGACATTGATAAGGGACTGCTCACAGTTGTATAAACATTAACATAGCTACCTCCTTTTCATCATTATGACAAACTAATATTGTACAAATTATTCACCCCCAATCTTTATCACTCACTTCCTCTTTATCTACTAGTCCTACTTACATGACTCCTGATTTTTATGTAAACAGTGATAAATACTAATAATGGTTTGTTCATACACACGGAGTGGTGTACTAGAATGTCTTTTGTTCTGCATTTGTGCTTTCCTTTACTGTTTAATGTGCCTATCACACCAGGGCTGAGCTTGAAATAAGTCCATGTTGATCAGTGCTCTACCTCAGCTAACAAATTTTAATAAATAAATAACTTGGAGTGTACAAAGACATGGTGGACACTTGGATGTGATGTCAATTACTGCTAAAGGACAAATGACTGTCTGCCATCTTGAGCATTTGGAGGCTGTTATAAGTCTTCAAGCCTGTTTGAGGTGCATAGAGTACCATGATCACTGACAAGGAGCTGGGCCACCATGTTCTAGATGAAGATGATGATGACGGTTTATGTAAGTCAGTCAGTCAATAACTAACTAACATCGATAAATGCAGATGAAATAAATAATGGTGAATCTTTAATACTTTCAGATGAACTGATATCAATATTTTAACATTAAGCCACAACCATAAGTACCCATTTACTAGTTTTTATATGAGGCAAGATGGAAGACAATATCAACTAAAACAGGATAGAAAACATTACGTACAATAAAGTAAGCAAAATCTACTTATACTAACTAGCTCTTATAATGAAGTAAAGATATATTTACAATGTGTAACAGTAAGTTAAAATGCTTACAATGAATAATGGTGAAGCATCTGTTTAACGTCAGAGTGCTATCAGCTCGACTTTATAGGAGAATATCAAGTCTTTATTATTCACTCCCTCTATTGCCAGGCAGATGGAAATGTCATGTGTCAGCTATTTTTACTTCCTTTTTCCATAGTTATTTATTTATTTGTCTTTGGTTAACTGGGTTTGTCCAACTGGGCCAGTGGCCTATTTCCAGTGGAGACGTGAGGAGAAAAGCTCTACATACAGCATATCCATGACACTAATAATAACAGTTTCATTTAGGAGATATGAATACATAACTACATACATTTTTTTCCAAATGGAAGTGAACAAACTAGAAAAAGATCAGATTTTTAATTATAAAGGTAAAAATATAGATTTGAAGTAACAACAAAAACAAAAGAAAAAAAAAATAAGCCCCCAATGCGTCTTAATGATTGAACCAAGTTGGAAGAGATGAAGAAGAGATAATTAAGTAGAAGGGCTAAGTGGAGGGGGGAATACATAGAAGATTCTGGAGTGTGAGAAACAGTTATAAGAGGAGAGAGGTAGACAGGGATGTTTAGTAGCTAAGTGAGAGAAATGTAAGAGATTTAAGTATAGTGTTAGGCAGAGGCACAACTAAATATGAGATTAATTATAGTGTTAGTCAGAGGTGCAGCTAACATAATACAGTACTAGTTATTATAAAGGTAATGTACCAGGAAGGAGAGAAGAAATTGCTGTAGACAGATGGTTGGCAGAGAATTGTATTAGGTAGGGGGGTGACAAGAGCAGGAGGGAGAGTTAGAAGGGAGTGTTTTAATTCTTTTGAAATGGATTGAAAATTGTGTAGATCATAGATAAGTTGGGAGTTTGTTCCAAATCTGATAAGGAGCATTTGTAGAGTAGTCTACCTATTATTTTTTTGGCCTGTAGGTGTCAAGTAGAATTTGGTCAGCAGTACAGATACTGAGCGGGTTTGTATAGAGTTAGAAGGGCTGACAGAGAGGGACAGTTTCCAGGTTTGTAAAGCAGAGAGTGTGTCATCTGTAGCTGATAATGATGGAGCAGTTGAGGGAATTCAAGCCACTAGTTCTCTGAGGGCAAGGCAGTGATGGGATTTATAAGGGGAGTTACAGGCAAATCTCGCTATCTGGCTGTAACTTTGTTCAAGTTTGGCTGAAAGATTTACTTGTAGGTGGGTAAATACAGGGGAAGCATAGAGTAGACAGAGGAGGAGGAGGAGGAGGTAGGCTTGAGCAAGAGAAGTCCTAGAAGTGATGGATAAGAATGTTTGTTTTGCTTCTGTACAGTAATCCAAGCTTTTGATTGTTTTTTTTGATGGACTGTTGGATATGGAGGTCAAATTTCAGTTAACTGTCAATTCTAATTCTTACAAGTTTGGTATAGGAGTCAGCATGAATGATGGAGTTGTCTGGGGAACAGAGACTGAAGCAAGTTTTAAGGCTAGACATAGATCTAGGAAAGAAAAGAAGAAGTTTGGTTTTCTTTGGTTAAGAATGAGTTGGTTATCAATTAACCAGTGTTCAATTGTGTTAAAGGAGGTCTGGATGAGGGAGTGAAGTTTGGTAGTGTTATCTGAAACAGTAATTAGAGTAGAATCGTCAGCATACTGGATTAGTGATGAGATGCAGCAGGCTGACCATAGATTGTTAGTAAAAATATTAAAGAGTAGGGGGCCTAGAATGGATCCTTGGGGGACACCAGTTTGGATAGGTAAGAAAGGTGACCAGGAGGACTGCCATCTCACCAATTCCTGTCTGTTATTAAGATAGCTAGAGAACCAGAGAGTAGTGGATGAGGAGAGGTTAAATCCATTTAGTTTTGTAAGGAGCTTTGGGTGGGAGACGGTGTTGAATGCTTTTGAGAGGTCCAGGAAAAGACATGACACCAGTTTAGTGAATTATCACCATCGAAAGGGGGGTTGGTAGGAGGCGAGAAGGTTTTAGAAAGAGTTTTATATTACACTGAAGACAAGAATGTTGGGTAAATATTAGTGTAAGGGCCAAGACATACACACAATGACTTCAGTATATTTAATAACAGTAGTTTGGATATAGAACATTTTGATTTGTTTATTAAGGGCTTAAAACTTGTTCCTAGTACTGTAAGTGATATTTCCAAAGTATTAATAGATTTAAAACTATTTTTGAGGAAAAAGAACTTAGAACTTTTAATAAATAACAAAGAATTTAATCAAAATGTTATCAAGAAAAAGAGTACCTACAATCCACCCCTCCATCCCCAGTTAAAAAACTTTGAGACTCAAGTAGAGTTGGAACTTAGGGGCTGTTTGAATAATACAAAGAAAAGATATAATTTAAATAAAGAGGAGAATGAAGTGTTACAATCCATGGGAAATAACAAGAATATCAGGGTTATGAAGCTTGACAAGGGAGGAGGACTGGTACTGATGGATACTATTGTATATTCAGGGAAAATGTTGGAAATGCTGAACAATACGGATAGGTACTGAGTGTCACGTAATGAAATTAATGTGACTTATTACAAAATAGATTTTATTCTCAAAGAAATGGTGAAGGATGAACTGATTGAACCAGATGTGTACCAATACTTAGTTATAGATAAACCAAAAATTCCATCTATATTTGGCATTCTTCTCGGCTGGAGTGCAGGGGGTGTCTTCTATGTGGAGTCTGCATGTCCTCCCCGTGGTTGGGTGGGCGTTCGAAAGACATGCGTGAATAGATGTGCCTTCGTTGAAGGTTGAACATCGAGCTGGCGCCTTGGCGTTCATCAAAATCTACTGCCAATCATTAGCGGACCGGAGTTCCGCTGTGGCGACCCCTAACCGGGAAAAGCCGAAAGACAAACAACAACATTTGACATTCCCAAGATCCACAAGGCTCTGGAAGACCCACTTCTTAGACCAATAGTAGCAGCTACAAGATCTAAGACATATCCGATAGCTAAATATTTGGACTTAACCCTTAAGAAAGTGTGGTCAGAGAAGGATTCGTGGGACTTCCTTAGAAGTGTTAGTGAACATCTGTACAATGAAGAGTTAATATTTGTTCACTGGATGTTCAAGATCTATTTAATGTCATACCACATAAATTGGGATTAGAATGGTTTGAGGAAGCATTATACAGTAAAAGGAGTACCAACATTCAAAATATTCAGGTTTTGCTTGAGCACATGGACCTAACACTCAAACATAATTTTTTGTTCTTTGAAGGTGAGTTCTACAAGCAAACCAGTGGGGTAGCAATGGGGGCCTGTTGTGCCCCCATGTATGCTAACCTAGTACTGTCCACATAGGAGGAAAGATATGTGTTTCATTCAAAATATTCTCCTTTTTTGAGCTATTATAGGCGATATCTGGATGATATATGCATTTTTTGGAAGGGATCAGAATCTACACTTTTGGAGTTTATCACATATGTAAATACGACTACTGAATTTTTGAGATTTACTTATGTTATATCACACGAGAGAATACAATACTTAGATGTACTAATAGAGAAGGTACCAGAGATAAACGGGTTTAAGTCTAAAGTTTATAGGAAGAAGACATTTTCTAACTCCTATCTAGTCTTTACTAGGGCCCACCTGTTCAGTCAAAAGAAGGGAATAGTGAAAGGGCAATACCTTCATGTGACATAGACTACTTGAAGGAGAGTTACAAATTGAAGAAAATGTTTTTGGATAGGCAATAACCTTTAGCACTGATAGAGGAAATTGAGAAGGAAGTACTTAGGGAGAGGAGAGGTAAATTTAGTCCAATCCTGGGGGTACCAGAGGTGGTTAACCCTCAAGTTACGGAAAAGATAAAAGAAAAACAATGGAACAACAATTTTGTGTTAAACTTTAGTAGTAATGTTAACTATATTAAAAACATAATACTGAAGAATTGGGAAAGGTTTGCAAAATTCTCAGATTTGGACAAAAAAAGGGCAAAAATATAAAAGACATGCTGGAGAAGGGGGTCAATAAGCAAAGTAAGCAAAGGAAGGGAACATATAAATGTGGTTCCTGTGCCCAGTGTTCACGTCTTGGTTGGTAATAAGGTGAACTTAAAGGGTAGGAAAGAATGTATTGAGACCAATACACATTGTAACTGTGAATCTGTGTGGGGTGGTATATGCTGCTATATGTAAAATCTGTGGTTGTTTTTATATAGGAAAGACCCAAATGAAATTTAAAAGAAGAATTTACGAGCATCTGAATGATGTGAGAAAGTAGGATGTTAATAATGCACTCTACAAATACAGTATAGAATGCAAAGAAGCATTGTTTTGTTTCTTTGTTATTGAGAAAGTGGACATTGATCCACGGGGAGGGCCTTTGGAAACCACTATTGAATTTAGAGAGCTATTCTGGCAATTGAGACTGGAAGCAAATAGGTTTCCAGGCCTTAATGATCACATCTCCCTGGCTCCTGTCCTGAAACTTAGGTCAGCCAAACTGTAAAATTGGTTTTAGTTTATATGTATATGTATTGTACATTTCATATTTAGTTTTAAAGGATAAGGTACATATTTTGTGTGTTCATTTGATTATGAATTTATTAAAATTATGTATTTGGATGTACGATTGAATGAAAAAAGGATGTTTTTTAAGAGCTATTTTGGCTGTTTTAACCAACAGATGGTGCTGTGATAAAATCATGCAGTAGGGGGAACATACACAAACAATTAAGAAATCTTGTATTCATTTAATTTTTGTATTCATTATATGTAGAAGACGTTTGAATTACACTGGTACATTATTCATCCAATAATTTTAATAATGTGGATAATGTATTTCATTATGTTTGAAAATAATATTGGGCCAGATTCAGGAAGCCTCCGTGTAAGAGTTATAACTCTTACACGGAGGCTGCAGTTAAACTGTGTGATGTCAGCATGTCATGCATATGCATGAGGTGCATGAGGCATGCTGAATCACACTAGTAACTCTTACACGGTCCGTGTAAGAGAGTAGGGGGCATGTCTGTAGGCTAAGCCCTGCAAGCGGACATGCCCCCGGAAGACTAGAATGGCTGAAAGTAAACAGCCATGAGAAAGGCCATGAAAATGTGAATAAACACACTACACAACACATGCCCCGATAGACCATCACTGTATAAAGTGAAGAGATGTTATAAAATTAAATTAAAACCTTTTATTTTTTTAAACCCCGTAAATGTTTGCTACTGTGTAATGCGCCAGGCGCGGGTGTGCTACTAGCGCAATCACAGTTAGCAGTCAGTGGAAAAGGATATAAGAACTAAATATGCAAAGTAAGCCAAGAAATAATAGCTTAGTGGTAGAGTTGCCGGCCTAAGAGTAGGCAGGCAGGGTTCGAGCCCCTACAACAACCTTTTTTTTTTTTTTTTGTAAATAAGCACTAAAAAGCCCCCTGACAGTATTGTACAAATGTAAATGTATTCCCTTTTGTAAAATGGAATGAAATAGAGCATATATTTTAAAGTAACATAAGAATAAAAATAGTCAGAAATGTACTGATAGCTAAGCTGTTGTGAAACAGAGTGCCCGTAGCTGAGTAGTGTTTCAAAAGCTGCAAACTGCATGCCCGTTGCCAAGCTGCAGTTAGACAGACTGAAACTGTGTGCAATTAGCTTAACATGTGTGTCAGTAGCCAATTAGGATTTATCCCAGCGCACACCGTTTGCGCGGCGCTCCCACAAGCTAACTGCCAGTGCGCATGCGTTACCTCCGCGCAAACGAGCGCAGACCTGGTTTAAAGTGCTTAAAAGTGCCTTTATGGCACTTTGATTGACAGGTCCTGTACTCAGTTTGAAAGTTTGCTAAGAAAAATAAATTCCCACTGTCAGTCTCGAACCCAGGACCTTGGTAACATTAGTCTGTATGACCTACCACTAAGCCATGCCTGCTTTACAAGAACACAGTGCTAAAATAAATATAACATGTAATAGTAGGAATCAGTATAAAGGCAATATAGGAGATGTACTATCCAAAGCATGTCAGGTAGAGTTGTAATGGCCAAATTACTGGATTCCCATACTAGTTCAGTGTGAACAGAAACAGCACTGCTACCTGTTAGCTTGTACATAATAATGTAAGGTAATGTACATATGTGAAGGTATGTATATCTACACATACATATATATAAATATATATTAATACATATGAAATATAATCGTAGGTCTCAGTAGCCATACACACTCACTACAGGAAAAAGTTAACATAATTGCTGCAACCTGAATCTGCAACACAGCCTGACCCCTGTGTGACCTACTTACCCTTCTAACTGCTTACAGGTGGCCTCAGCACTTTGATTGACAGGTCCTGTACTCAGTTGGAAAGTTTGCAAAGTAAAAATTCCCACTGTCAGTCTCGAAACCAGGACCTAGGTAACATTAGTCTGTTTGACCTACCACTAAGCCATGCCTGCTTTGGAAGAACACACTGCTAAAATAAATATAACATGTAATAGTAGGAATCAGTATAAAGGTAATATAGGAGATGTACTATCCAAAGCATGTTTGGTAGAGTTTTAATGGCCAAATTACTGGATTCCCATACTAGTTCAGTGTGAGCAGAAACAGCCCTGCTACCTGTTAGCTTGTACATAATAATGTAAGGTAATGTACATATGTGAAGGTATGTATATCTACACATACATATATATAAATATATATTAATACATATGAAATATAATCGTAGGTCTCAGTAGCCATACACACTCACTACAGGAAACAGTGAAGATATATGCAGCAACCAGAATCTGCAACACAGCCTGGCTCCTGTGAGACCTACTAAGCCCTTTAACTGCTTAAAGGTGCCTCCAGCACTGTGATTGATAGGCCCTATACTCAACTCAAAAGCAGAATATGAGCATACTAGTAGGCCCTACCACAAGACAATTGTAACACTAGTCTGTATGACCTACCACTAAGCCATGACTCTCATACAGGAATATAGTGCTAAATAAGTGGAACATGTAATAGTAGGAATGAAGATAAAGGCAATATAGTATGTCTACTACCCAAAGCATGTCAGGCAGACTTTTATAGTCCCAATTACTGGATTCCCATACTAGAGTAGTGTTAACGGAAACAGCCCTGCTAATTGTTAGCTTGTACCCAATAATGTCAGCTAATGTACATATATGAAAGTATGTATATGTACACAGATATATATATATATATATATTTATATAGCAATACATATGACATATAGTTGTAGGTGTCAGTATGCATACACACTCACTACAGGGAACAGGCAAGATAAATGCAGCAACCTGAATCTACAACACAGCATGAAGCATGGGAGATGTACTAACCTTCACACTCGCAGAACACTGTCAACAGCATACCAGCATGGTCCACGCCCTACAATCTGAAAGGGCAACGCCTATCTCACATACCCTTTTATAGCAGTGTCCTGAAATCACAGTGAGACATGCAATCAGTACACACCCAGCTGCTTGCAATTAGCAAATGCTGCCTTACAATTGGTGCAGAGGCCATCACATGGACCTATGCAGATACCTACAAAAGTATTCAGTACCCACACTCCACTCATGCAATACAGTCATTGCACAAACCTAATGAGAAAGAGAGAGAGAGAGAGAGAGACAGAGAGAGAAGACAAAATATACAGACAGCCAGCAGCAAAACAGCAGCAGCAGCAGCAGCAACAGCAGCAAAATTCAAGCAGCACGAGTGACACTCCAAAAACTGCCACAAACACAGGTAATGCAAAGTAGCAGGTTAATCCTGTGTATACTGTGACACCTCCAAATGTATCATAGTTCACTATCTATAGGTATGTCCATGAGATAGGTTGTGTGTAGATAGTCATGAAATATAAACATATGTAATATTGTTGTACATGTGGGCCATAACTAACACTTCCATAGCTTAGAACACAAGGCCAGTTGTGCATATGATGCAGTAGTTCCCAGGGTCAGTAGAGGTTCCTCCTCATTGGTGTGGGACCACTGTGTATGTATGGCACTGTTCAGGTACATATCCTGTAGTATGGCCAGGGATTAATATCAGTCTGTCATGTGGTGCTATGTCCTCCAGGGGTGAATGTAGCACACATCCAGGGATACCATTTCGTAACAGTGATGATATGTGTTCTGCAATGATGAGGGTGGCTCTCACCTGGACATGTGAGAGGATAGGGAGGTTACAGTCATCTGGGATAACTAATAACACGTGTGTAGGAGAATGGGGGGGGGGTATCTGCACCTAAGCTGTCTGCAACAATATTGCCAATATCTCAAACATGTTTTCCATACGGAAATGCACACACAGTAACATCCCACATCCACACACTTGCCACATTCAGGCTTCAAAACACTATCTAGGTATATTCTGGTACATCTGCATGTTACAGTAGCATGTAGCACTATACTGAGTAGTGGCAGTTGTCTGTTGCCATGTTGTTTGGATAGAGTAAAAGGAGCATTTGTTTATCCTACTTTGTTTTGTGGACATTAGTTGAAGTGTAACCTTACATGCATCATTGGTACCAACACCTTCTGTGTTGTTGTTCTGTTTGTACAGGGTGCTGTCAACATCACTGTTTGTTAAGGGAAATGTGCACCCTGCAGTGCATAGCCCCATTTGGCAAAAGAGACATCCCACCCCCACCATAGTAAAACACATACTTTCCATTTGCAAGATCCAAACCCCTACCTAGATGTGTTATGACTTTAAAGGCAGACACATTAGCAGAGTGTGCTATTTGCATTAGTAGGAGCAATCTTTTCCAATGCTGTACTTAGAGGGTGCTGACATCATCTGTGTTTACGAAGAGGGATGTGCACCCTGTAGTGTGTTCTCCCAGTTGGCAAAAGGCACTTTCTCTCCACAGCGTTATGCACACACACAAACCCCACTCATACTAACACACATATATTCCCTTTGCAGGATTCAAACCCCTACCTAACTATGTTATAACACTAGAGATGGACGTATTAGCAGAGCGCACTATTCGCATTACTAGGAGATTTCATTTCAGTTGATCTACTTATAGGGTGCTGACATCATCAGTGTTTAGAAAGTGGAATGAGCTCCCTGTGGTGTGTTTCCACAGTTGCCAAAAGGGATGTTCTTCTCATACACACACTTACCCCCATTCACACACACACATGCCACTTGCTGGATTCAAACCCCTACCTAACTATGTTATGACACTAGAGACGGACATATTAGCAGAGCGCGCTATTCGCATTACTGGGAGGTTTCATTTCAGTTGATCTACTTATAGGGTGCTGACATCATCAGTGTTTAGAAAGTGGAATGAGCTCCCTGTGGTGTGTTTCCACAGTTGCCAAAAGGGGTGTTCTTCTCATACACACTTATACACACACTTACCCCCATTCACACACACACACATGCCACTTGCTGGATTCAAATTCCTACTTAACTATGTTATGACACTAGAGACGGACGTATTAGCAGAGCGCGCTATTCGCATTACTGGGAGGTTTTATTTCAGTTGATCTACTTATAGGGTGCTGACATCATCAGTGTTTAGAAAGTGGAATGAGCTCCCTGTGGTGTGTTTCCACAGTTGCCAAAAGGGATGTTCTTCTTATACACACACACATGCCACTTGCTGGATTCAAACCCCTACCTAGCTATGTTATGACATTAGAGACGGACGTATTAGCAGAGCGCGCTATTCGCATTACTGGGAGGTTTCATTTCAGTTGATCTACTTATAGGGTGCTGACATCATCAGTGTTTAGAAAGTGGAATGAGCTCCCTGTGGTGTGTTTCCACAGTTGCCAAAAGGGATGTTCTTCTCATACACACTTACCCCCATTCACACACACACATGCCACTGGCTGGATTCAAACCCCTACCTAATTATGTTATGACACTAGAGACGGACGTATTAGCAGAGCGCGCTATTCGCATTACTGTGAGGTTTCATTTCAGTTGATCTACTTATAGGGTGCTGACATCATCAGTGTTTAGAAAGTGGAATGAGCTCCCTGTGGTGTGTTTCCACAGTTGCCAAAAGGGATGTTCTTCTCATACACACACTTACCCCCATTCACACACACACATGCCACTTGCTGGATTCAAACCCCTACCTAACTATGTTATGACACTAGAGACGGACGTATTAGCAGAGCGCGCTATTCGCATTACTGGGAGGTTTCATTTCAGTTGATCTACTTATAGGGTGCTGACATCATCAGTGTTTAGAAAGTGGAATGAGCTCCCTGTGGTGTGTTTCCACAGTTGCCAAAAGGGATGTTCTTCTCATACACACACTTACCCCCATTCACACACACACATGCCACTTGCTGGATTCAAACCCCTACCTAACTATGTTATGACACTAGAGACGGACGTATTAGCAGAGCGCGCTATTCGCATTATTGGGAGGTTTCATTTCAGTTGATCTACTTATAGGGTGCTGACATCATCAGTGTTTAGAAAGTGGAATGAGCTCCCTGTGGTGTGTTTCCACAGTTGCCAAAAGGGATGGTAATAATTTATATTAAAAATCAGACAATTATTATGGATCTAAACCAAATACTTTTGGATCTATCAGCAGACAAGGATGACCTTGCACCTTTTGGAATTGGTAATGAAGCTACGGTCTCTGGCATTACTACTGCTATTAAACCAGAGCAAAAATGTGAGACACTCTTTTTAAATCTAAACAAAAATATGAAAACCTTAAGATCTAGTGTTTGGCACCACAAACTATTGAAGGCTTATTTGGCTAAGGGCATTTGTCCGAGAGGTCTTAGAGTCAAAATTCAACCACTTGTGGGAGATCCTGATGATAATTTAATGACTGAATGGGCTCAGATTCAACAGGAATATTCAATGAAGTTTGTTAGTTCTTTGTCTGATTACTATACTAGAATCATTGACAAAGAGACCAACACAGTCCTAGAATCTATTCAAGAATGTAATCATTATCAACATGAGACATTTTTTCCTGCCTTGTTATCTAAACTAAGTAGTGAATTATTAAGTTTTGAAACTATTTTGAAGGAGAGAAAAATTAAAAAATTTTCTCGTGATCTCATGGACTATGAGAAAGGACAACCTTTCAAACATGTCCGACATGTCAAATTCCAAGAGGGACATATTAAAACTAACAATAAGTATCCATCTAATTCCAAAAGGAAATGCCCGAGGTCTATACTCAAAACCAAGGGTACCAATGCAGTATCAACAGACTATGATACATCATCAGGGACAGACACGGAGACACAGTCCACTTTAGATTCCCCTAACCCCAAACGGAAAAACAACATGTCCCCTTTAGGGAACATAGAGGGAGGAGGGGTGGTAGGAAGCACAAAAAAAGTTACAAGTCTGGAAAACTTGTTGCAAATGTTGTCGAACAAGTAAACAATGTACATAACATTTCAAAAATTACATTAACAGCTGAACAAACATCATTACTAAATAAAGGATTGTCTTTCATTCCTGGATTTTTTGTGTCTGAGGATAATTTCACACAGGATTTATTTTCATTTTGTAGGTTAATGAATCTTAAATTATTTTTTCAGGATAAAGAAGATGGTGGTTCAACACAATGGGATTCTTTCAAATACCACAGTTCATCCTTCACACCCCCTATGCATCCCACTGTTAATTTATTTTTACGCAGTGTCCTAAATGAGTTACACTTCCAGTATAATCATGCTTTACCTATGTCCAATAACATGACAGATGTTGAGAAATCATGTTTGGAAGAATTAGTACGTAACAAGGATTTGGTGATTATAAATGCAGATAAGGGAGGGGCAGTGGTAGTGTTAGACTGGAGCTATTATGATAATGAAGCTTATAAGCAGTTGAATGATGCTCGGTACTACACTAAGATGCCACTTGACCCTACTCCAGTTTTCAAAAAACAGATTGATGACTTTTTACAATTAGCCTTTGATAATGGCATCATATCCAAGAAAACATTAAACCATTTAACAATTTCTGACCCCATCAGACAATACATTTATTTTCTACCCAAAATACATAAAGATTTGTTTCATCCACCTGGTAGGCCCATTGTGTCAGGCATGGGCTCACTCACAGAACCACTTTCTGAATTTTTGACTATGTATTTAAAACCTTTACTACCTTATGTAAGATCTCGCATACAGGATACTACCCAATTCTTGAGTATTGTCAATGATATGCAGTTAGATTCAAATTGGTTGCTCTGTACTTTGGATGTGAGCTCATTATATACAAGTATTCCACACTGGGCCGGACTTGATGCTATTGAATTCTGGTTACATCAATCCAACATGTATCAACCAGGATTTAATACTTTATTATTAAACCTAACTGAGCATGTATTGACCAAAAATGTTTTCTTTTACAATCAGGAATGTTTTTTGCAAATTAATGGTACAGCTATGGGGGCATTTTTTGCCCCCATATATGCTGACCTATTTATGGCTTATTTGGAACATATTATGATCTATGATGTTACTCACAACCTTTTTTTGCCTGAGATAGACATCTGGCGGAGGTATTTGGATGACTGCTGGATGGTGTGGAGATCGGATATTCCATATCTCCTTGAATTTGTAGAATATCTGAATGATAATAAATGGGGAATAAAATTCACCATTAATTATGATCTAAAATCGATAACTTTTTTGGATGTCCTGGTAACAAGGAATATGGACAATACTCTAAAAACTGAGACCTATAGAAAGTTTCCTGAATATAATACCATTCTCCACGCCTCCAGCTTTCATCCAAAACACATTGCCAAAAATATTCCTAAATCGCAATTTATCAGAATGAGAAGAAATTGCTCTGATAATGTTAGTTTTGGTCATCATGCTCAAGATCTTTGTACTAGGTTTAAGAACAGGGGTTATAACTCAGGTTTTGTTACAATGGCTTTGAATCATGCCTCAGGGTTACATAGATCAAACTTGTTAACATACAAACAAAAACCAAACAAGAAAAGTATATTGCGTCTTACTACCACATATGGTAGAAATACTAATACCTTTATTAATATCATCAAGGGAAATTGGAATATACTAGAATCAGATGCTAAAACCAAATCTATTGTTCCCAACACATGTTTGTTTTCATTTCGAAAGGGTAAAAACTTAGCGGGATACTTTAATCATTACAAACACCATTTTGAATCCTCTTTATCCAATATATATCAAACAACCATTTTGGGTGATAAACTCATAGGCTGTTTTCCTTGTGGTCACTGTGTTAACTGTAAATTCATAGCAAAAACAAAAGAGTTTACCAGTAGAAACAGCAATAATGTGTTCGACATAAAATTTTTTGCCAATTGCAACACGGATTGGGCCATTTATATGGCACACTGCAGCTGTCATTCATTTTATGTTGGGCAAACTTCGCGACCAGTGAAGCTACGGATATCAGAACATTTGAGCGACATTAGATGTAAAAAAACATCTAATGCACTATTCAAACACACACTGATACACAATAAAGCACAATTTCGTTTTACAATAATTGACAAAATTATTGGTGATAGAAGTAACAAAGGGGGTTGGCACACTAAACTTGATCTAAAAGAAAAGAAGTGGATCACCAAACTTGGTGCTTTGTTAAATCCAGGATTAAATGAACACTTATAGAATACAATAACAAAAATAACAAAAATAATAAACATGGATTTCACAATCTTTTACACATGATATGTCATTTTACTACTTTTTATATTTGCAGATATGTTTGTTGCATTTATTATTGAGATGCTAGACATATTATTATGTTTAATATTCATGAGCTTGATTGATTGATTTATACAACCAATCATTGAATTGTATGTTATATATAAACACCTTATTTTTTTGGATTTGGTTCTATTGGTATACACTGAAGAAGGCTGGGTTTGAACCTGGGCCGAAACCGGTATGTGGGACCTACTTGGTGTTTTGGTAGTTTATTAATACACCAATAAACTACTATCTACAGTCCATCTTTGTTGCTGGCGTTTTTTTCTGTTATTTATCTGCCTTACAGCCGTGCAACTCCTTGCGTGCAGTATATACTTTGTTGGGTGTTTCCACAATTGCCAAAAGGGATGTTCTTCTCATACACACACTTACCCCCATTCACACACACACATGCCACTTGCTGGATTCAAACCCCTACCTAACTATGTTATGACACTAGAGACAGACGCATTAGCAGAGCGCGCTATTCGGATTAGTGGGAGGTAGTATTTCTACTGATCTACTTATAGGGTGCTGACATCTTCATTGTTTGGAATGGGGAATGTGCATCCTGTGGTGTGTTTTCACAGTTGTTAAGAGGAACATTTGAACTAAGTGTGTGAGCATGCCCAGTTCAGCCTTCCCATGGCATGTTGTGTGAATGATGTCTCATTTATCAAAGTGTGTGAGCATGCCCAGTGTGAGCTTTCCATATGTTGAACTATGCAGCCCATCACAGTTGTGGATGAGTGTGAACTCCAAAAAATAACTCCTGTTTAAGGTTGTGTGTTCTGTGACATGTTGTGTAGTTACTGTCCAGATGCTTCCTGTGAACACAACAGGGATTATACTGTGCCTGCAGGTTTTGCATGGGATACTTTGCATACAATTGTTAACATCCATTCCTACTGACCTAGCACTGTAGTACTGTATAGTGTAGTGGTTCAGTACTTTCACTGTGGTGGACAGTATCCTGGGCTTTAGTCCTATCACTGATTTACATTTCCATACTGTGCACAACAGCCTCTTTAGGGTCCAGTTGTGCATGTCTGCACAAAGGCAGTGCCTCTATGGACTCTGGTAATTACTGCCCCATAAGCTTAACAAGTGTAGTCTGCAAAGCTATGGAGAGGATCATAATGGAGCTCATAAAGAAAGATATAGGGGACATGCAGACATTGTACCTGTCCCAGTTTGTGTTGATCAAGGGCAAGTCATGCCTTTTGTACTTGGTTGACATTATCAAAACAGTAACTAAGGCCATTGATGAGGGAAAGGCAGTCCATAGAGCCTACCTTGCCCTTGAAAACACTTTCAACGCAATACTCCACTCAGGTATTGTAGGAAACCCTACCAACAGAAATGTACACCCATATGTCACAAGATCAGGTTGCAAACTGTCTGACGGACAGGACCCACAGGGTTAGAGTTGCTGGCACTATGTCAGACACCAGGCCAGTCACATGTGGTCTCACACAGGGCTCAGTCCTTGGCCCCTATTGTTTGTTATCTACTTCTCAGAAGTACAGGCCAACATGGGAGGACTTTGGCTGACAAAGTTTGCAGATGACTGCACACTGGGTGCCATAGTGGACAGTGCATCAGACACGGATATCCTTCAGAAGGGACTCACGGACACTGATAGCTGGTGCCAGAGCCATGGCCTGAAGTCAACTTGCAAAACATGTGTAGTCATACCCTTCAGGGAAAGCAAGGTAACCCCAAGCTACCATATAGGTGGCAATCCTCTAAGCACAGAAGAGGTTATCATGGACCTGGGGACCCAGGTTGACAGTCACTGTTCTGATGACACTCACATTGCTAAAGTGGCTAGTAGGACCTTCTACATTGTCCACATGATCAGGAAGGGATCCACATCCAGATCTAGTGGGTCATTGTTCCCTGTACTCTTCACTTATCGGACCGGTGATCTGGTACACTGCCTTATCTGGATGTATCTCACCTGACATCTGCAGCAAGTGGAGAGACCCTGAATGTCCCCAACAAAGGATAAAGGGTCTCCAACATCTGTCATATGCTGCCAGATTGAAGACACTACAGCTCTATTCAGTCACATACTGTCTGCTTACAGGTGACATGTGCATGACATGCAAGCATGTCCAACCAGGGATTAATGGACATGCTCCACCTCAAAATCGTCAGATCCACCTGAACCACTAGTGCAAGTGACTTACACCATAGCAGGGATGTACATTGGACATGTTGGAGGGTGGATTTATCACTCGGAGACTCCTATGCTGTGGAATACAATCACGGTCCATGTGAGTCACAGCACCTTGCTGGCTCTGTTCAAGAGGTATCCTGACCTGTGGATGGGAAATCATAGGTTTACCCGGGATCGTCACTGTGTCACTGCTGGAGACAGGCACGTCAAACTAATGGGCACAGTACTGTTTCCATATAAGGGGTGGCGTCGCAACCAGACTCTGGGCTAGGCTTAGAACTGCCTTGGGGCAGATAGCCTAGTATGAACCTATGAACCTATCTGACCATGTTGCATTATGTTCATATGTGAACTACTTACAACGGCCTCATCCAACATCAGTAGTGTATTCCACAACATGGGTGTACATTGGCAAACACTACCGATGTGCCCAAGGCCATTTCTAATGCTTATTGGATAGTGTGTTTGTCCATCAACACATCGTGAGTGCAGTTTGTCATGACATATGTCTTGTTTTGTATACTGTGCCTCTGTCTACCTGTGACACAACATTGATACCCAGGGTATACCTACCATCTCCCATCCACTCGTTAGGATCCCTGTTGAGTAGAATCAATGAGTGACTCTATGGATAACCTGTACTGGTAGTTTACTCATGCGTGGGGGTGGCTTCTGTGTTATGGATAATGCAGTACAGCTTGTCCTATGTATGTCAGTGCTGGGGTTCAGGTCCCTCATGTGCATATCTCCCTGCCATTCACATTGTACAAGGTGCGGCATGTGCATTGCTGCCAGCTTGGACATGGCTTTCTACATCAGGCACAGCTTGTGTCTGGGTGGCCAGCATGGCAGTGTGTGGAGCTGAATTCTGTTTAATCAGGCGACACATTACATGTGTTCCAGCTCTTTGATACTCCTGGTGAGGTACTGTTGTGGACTTTACAGTTGCTGAATGTATCTGCTGAGGTACACCCACAGGCGCTGTTGTGGTCATTTGTAATGCTGCTGAAAGATAACTGCAAAACCACAATGACCTCCCGTTAGCTAGATGTCATAACCCTCATGATTAGGTTGGTATACGGATTGTTTCTGTTAACCCTACAGCCACATTTTTGTCCAATGCAGGATATCTATCACCTTGTGTCCCCCATTCTGGCATTACATGTTAGGTATGTCATGGGTCGACACCTATGTGGGAATTGGTGGTCACTTACTGGATATCCACAGAGGCTGACTATACTGTTTTCACCATTTAACATGCTGACATGGCTATGGCACCAGTTGTCTGTTTCTATGTGGCCCTTTTATTGGATGCTTGTGTCAGCTGGTGTATCGGATATGTCAGGCGGCTTGTTGTCCTCTACAAACATGTTCCAGCACAGTCCTTACTTGTTGGCCTGTACCTATGGGGCATATATACCAGATGGTGAAGGTCCCAGGACCAAGCTTTGTGGGATGCCTGTTATATGTGGATTGTAGTCTGACATGGCTGCTGCATGTCTGACCATGTCAGTTCTGTCGTTGGTCTGGTTTGCAACCCCTCTCATGACATTTGAGGTGTATATATCAGCTGGTGAGCAAATCTATACGGAACACATAGGGTATTGTACAGAAGGCTTTGCAAGGTCCAGCTACACTGTGTGGACCACATTGCCCTCATCACTGACTTCAAGTACTGTTTCAACTGAGTCACACATGTTTAGGGGTGGGGTCTGCACTTTGTAAACCCACACTGGGTAGGGTCGGGTGTCAATAGATCCACAATATCATTATGTCTGTGGTACATGCTGGTCCTTTCCATAGCTGTGCAGACCAAACCTCTCATGATTCTGTGGTGGTTGTTTTTACTATACATTCAGGAGACACCTTTGTTGAGAACACCCACTGTTGTTGTACACTGCTCTTTGGGTACGTACCCTGTGGTAAGGGTGACATAATGTCAGGGAGGCGGCAGTCTGCTGGGGAAGGTATTTGGCATTATGGGGAGTTTGCACTGCACATGTCAGGATGTATGTTGGCCATACCTGTGTGTGTCTGGTATGTTGTTTGTAATATCCGTGTGATCCGGAGCATATCCAGGAATCAACAACATGCTTACTACCATCATTTGCAACAGCCTTGGGGTTATCTGTAGTGTCCTGTACAATCTGTATCATAATGGGTTCATACTAGGCTACCCCGATAGGGCATCTGTAAGCCTGCATGTCCATTTTGTTTGATGGATTCTGGGGAATTGTCTACACCTGTGTCAGTGCTAGTATGATACCAGGGGTATAGTGACTAACAGCTCAGAAGCTGACTTCACACTTCTTCGGACTGAGATGGTATCCATTAAGCCCACTGGGCCAGTGGAAACCACAACACACAATGGTGACTCCTGCACAGACACTTTCTACGGACATCTCCGAGTAAGCATGGACCATGCAATCACAAATGAGAATGAGACCCTCACCACCAAGGGAAAGTGGCCTGTCTGGTGGACCCCAGCCATAAACGAGCTGTATAACAGATGAAGGATACTAATGCAAGACAGAGCTACATCTCCAGAATGTAAGGCAGCTGTGATCAGCAGTAGTAGAAAGCTACATTCTCACATAAAGACACCCAAGTTCAACTTGGGGACATAAATCACCACAGACGATGAAGGTAACCACACTGCTTTCTTCAGTTATGTCTGACGCCTGGGTGGGAACCCTCATATATGCTCAGATTTGGTACACAACAACTTATATTCCAGGGACCTGACAGATATTAGTGACACCCTGGCAGACCAGTTCAGTGCAATGTACCCCCTCCCTCACCACCAAAACATGATAGTTATCACAGCTGTATGTAACCTCACTGTCATCCTGGATGTCCATGTGAGAGCCGCAGTCAGCAAAGGCGAGTACACAGCATCAATGGGACCTGATGGTATCCCCAGTTGCATGCTATGTGAACTACAGATGGAGCTAAACCTGTATATGCAGATGCTATTTAACCTTAGCCTTGCTACAGGATCTGTACCTGAACACTGGCATACGGCAACAGTGGTCCCACTCCACAAAGGAGATGCCTCCACAGACCCTGGCAGCTACCACCACACAAGCTTAAACAGCCTTGTCTGCAAAGCTTTGTGAAGGGTCATTATGGAGCTTCCACACAGAGACATTGGTGTCCTACAGACCCTTGATCCCACCCAATTCAGCTTTGTACAGGGCAGATCCTGCGTTTTGCACCAAGTTGACTACTTTGAAACTGTCAGTAGAGCCGTTGATGAGGGCTACACAGTACACACAACCTACCTGCGCTTGGCTAAGGCCTTTGACACAATACCCCACTCAGGCATCATAGACAAGCTCAACAGCTGAAATATAACACCATATGTCACAGCATAGGTTGCAAAATGGCTCAGAAACAGAACCCATAATGTCAACATTGCAGGTGCCTTGTCAGGTTCAAAGCCAGTCACAAGTGGTGTCCCACAAGGTTGTGTCCTGGGACCTCTCTTATTTGGTATTTACTTTTCAGATGTGAAAGCAAACATAGGAGGGTTGTGGCCGACAAAGTTTACAGATGACTGCAACCTGGGCACCATAGTGAATACATCAGCCAGCACACACATCCTACAGACTGCCGTCACACAGACAGATAGCTGGTGCTGGACTCATGGCCTGAAACTGACTGCAACTGATGTGTAGCCATCCCGTTTGGGAGGAACACAGTACCCACAGATCTGTACATAGACAGCAACCCAATGAGTACAGGAAACAAATCAGACAGCTGGGGACACATGTAGATAGTGACATCTCATTTGACACCCATGTTGCCAAAGTTGTTTGACAGACTTTCTATCTTGGCCACCTTATCATGGAGGGTATTCCATCCAGACCATAGGAGGTCATTGTACCACTATACTTCTCCCTTATCAGGCCCATGCTTGAATACAACGCCCCATTTGGTATGTACCTCAACCAGCACTTGCAGCAGCTGGAGAGACCCCACAAGTACCTTACCATGAAGATCAGGGATCTACAACACATGTCATATACTTCATGAATAACTAAGAACAAGCTTTTGTCAGTGTCATACCACATACGTACAGGTGACCTATGCCTGACATACAAGACCATGTCCAATCAGGATTTGGTAGACATGCTCCACTGCAAGCAATCCACATCCACCAGAAACATGGGAGCTAAAGATTTGAACCTCAGCACATACATGTATAGGACATGCTGAAGGGACAGAGTCATAACTCAGAGGCATCTCAAACTCTAGCAGAGTATCCCAGTTCATGTTAGACAGAGTACCTCACTGACTCTCTTCAAGAGACATCTGGACAGCTGCATGTGGACAGGGGCACAGACTAGACAGAGGCATAGTCACATTATTCAATTATGTAAGGTGGTCATAATGTGTCACTACTAAGTCAGAGGTACAATATTTCGTATCTATGCAGTACACATATTACCACTATGAGGGGTGGCAATAGCAATATTCATCAAGGACACCCTCACCTCATGGTTGGTGGCAACACACGATGCATTGGACACCATCCGGGTGCAATTAACCATAGGCAAGACTGCTCTGCAGTTTGTAGCATGTTACAGGCCATCCTCTGAAACTCAGGTACCTCACAGAGCTTTCAAGAAAACAGTGGCGGGGATACATGTACCTGCAAACACCATCACACTGGGTGATCCCAACTATCCAAATATAGACTGGGATCAGTACTACAGCCCCAACACTCTAGCCCACAGGTTCCTAGAGTTCATACACTCACATGCCATGGAAGAACTAGTCACCATCCCCACAAGAGGAGACAACATAGTAGATCTCATCATCACAAACATGGGCTCACAATGTTCAACACCAGAGGTATACCCATCATTGGTGAGATCAGATCATAACCTACTCTCAGTGGAAGTCCACATCCCACCCCACCCCAGATAGAAAAGACCACAGTGCAGAACTTCTCAGAAGCCGACTACACACTTCTAATGACTGGTGTGGTCTCTTTCAAAGCCCCCAAGCCAGCAGACACCATTACCCAAGCCACTGTATCACTTACAACTGCCTTCTACCAGCACCTTCAGGACTGCATGGATGAGGCAATCCCAAACAAAACACAGACTCGTTGTACCAGAGGCAAGCGTCCAGTGTGGTGGACCTCAGCCATAAACAAACACTACAACACAAGGAAGGAGGTACTACAAGATAGAGCGATATCCGTGGAAGGGTAGACACCCCTGCTCAATATAGGTGAAACACTGAGTTCCCCATGAAATCATCCAAGGCGAATATTGGGAGTAAACCCACTAAGGACTCACGGGACAACCATGAGGCCTTTTATACATCGTTACACACCTGGGAGGAAACTCCCAGATATGCTCAGAATAGGCTCAGAATGCTGTAAATATCACTGAACCTACAGACATTGCCAACATACTGGCTGACAGGTTCAGTGCAGATTTCTCCCCCCACCCCTCCACCACAACTGGAGAGATATGTATGAAAGAGGATTGTAGCCCCCAAACATCTCAAATGCTCAGGTGGGAACTGCTCTATCCAAGGGAAAGAACGCAGCATCCATGGGACCAGATGGTGTCCCTGGTTTTGTGCTCCATGAACTCACTCAAGAATGAAACCCGCAGTCAGGGCAGCTGTTTGATCTTAGCCTCAACTCAGGATATGTTCCCAAGGAGTGGCATATGTCAATGGTGGACCCACTTCACATGGGGTGCCTCCACCAACCACGGAAACTACCATCCCATCAGCTTGACAAGCAGGGTCTGCTAAGCTATGGAGAAGATCATAATGGAAGTCATAGCTGAGGACATAGGGGACTTGCAGACATTAGATCCAACCCAGTTAGGCTTTGTCGAGGGCAGATCATGCCTTTATACTTGGTTGACTGTTTCATAACAGACACCAAGGCCATTGACAAGGGCAAGGCACTCCACACAGCCTACCTTGACCTGGCAAAGGCTTTCAACACAATACCCCACTCGGGTATCATTGAAAACATCACCAGCTTAAATGTGAACCCATACATCATAAGATGGGTTGCAAACTGGCTACGTGACAGAACAGACAGGTTCAGACTTGCTGGTGCCATGTCACACTCCACAACTGTCACAAGTGGTGTCCCACAGGGCTCAGTCCTGGGCCCACTATTGCTCAGCATCTACTTTTCAGAAGTACAAGCAAACACAGCAGGATTATGGCTGACAAAGTTTGAAGATGACTGCAAACTGGGAACCATAGTTGGACACCCATCTGACACAGACATCCTTCAGAAGGGTGTCATAGACATGGATAACTGGTGCCAGAGCCATGGCCTTACATTAAACACTAAACAATGCATAGCCATACCCTTTGGGAAGAACAAGGTTACCACTAGCTCCCCTGTAGGTGGCAATCCTCTAAGCACACAGGAGGTTATCAGGGACCTGGGCACCCAGGTTGACAGTAACCTTTTGTTTGACACTCACGTTGCCAGGGTAGTTAGGTAGAACTTCTACATTGCCCACCTCATCATGCAGGGATTCACATCTAGATCCAGGGAGGTCATTGTTCCCCTGTACTCTTCACTCATCGGACCATTGATTGAGTGCAATGCCCCATTCAGCATGTATATGACCCGACACCTATGGCAATTGGATGGGCCCACAAATTCCTCGACAGGAGGAGAAAGGGTCTCAAACATATTTCTTATGCTGCCCAACTGAAGGAATTCCAGCTTGATTCCGTGACTTACCGTCTGCTCAGAGGTGACCTGTGCCTGACATCCAAGGCCATGTCCAAACCTGAGTTAATGTACACGCTTCACCTCAAGACCTCTACATCCATCAGAACTACAGTGGCAGGAGATTTAAACCTCAACACAGATATTAATAGGATGTGCTGGAGGGACAGATTCTTCAACCAGAGAGTCCCTATGCTGTGGAACAACATCCTGGTACATGTGAGGCTGAGTACCTCACTGGCTTTGTTCAAGTGAGATCTTAATCAATGGATGGGAGATTGCAGGTATGCCCCAGGGATAACCTCAGTATCACTGCTTGTCAGAGGCACATCAATATAATGGGCAAATTATCCATCAGAGTGAAGGCGGCAGACTCCACGGAACTCTGGTCTAGGCTTATAAATGCCCTAGGGCAGATAGCCTAGTATGAACCTGTGAACCTGTGAACATAGGCCTGGGGCAGTTCCTGCTATTAGGACAGTGGTCTGCAGCAAGCTATATAGTAGTAGTCAGTTTTAGCCATTGGTGTTTGACCATGGCTAATGCATGTTGCTTCTTGTTGTGGTAACAACAGGGGTGTGTGGTTATCCATGCCATTTATTGGTAGTCACCCTCATTTTGTATCTTGTTCCATGTTTTTGCACATGTACATCACTGTATGAGGTGTGACCCTGGTAGTGTCAGGGTACTGATGTGCGCTTTGACCCTGTTTTCTATTACAGCACTGATATGTGCATTCCCTATACTGTGTGCATTTACACTGCACACATCTTGCTGTTTATACCTTTGGCATTGGGTAGCATTACATCTAGGTTCCTATCCCTTGTGATAGCTATGAGGTGGGTTTGTGTTTTTGTGGTTTATGATTGGTGAGGGTGGATGTTAGTCATGGTCCTCAGGTGTGCATATGATACATGGTGTTACATTACTTAACACATGGCATTCATGCCTCGGGTGGTGCTGCAGGGCTGCCTCTGTCGGATGCACATACTACACTCCCTGTACGTTTGGAAGCAGGTTGTGTCATGTTAGGCATCCCTGTTACTGTATGAGTGAGTCAGAGTGGGTATCAGTCCCAGTGTTCCTACTGACCAAGCATATGTGCTATCGTTGCCTCTTTGTCAAGGCCAGGGCATACTGGGCACGCCTCCTTCTGCCTACTGGGACAAGGTCAGGTTGTTCCTCCTCCAAGTCACCCCTGCCTGTGGTGGCCTTGGCAATGGTGGGGATGTTTGGCCCAGCCCTGTGCTGGTCCTGCTGCAGCTGTTTCCATGGGATCATATTATGTAGCATAGCACATATCATGATCATTTGGGTACATGTAGTTGGTGTGTACTGCAAAGCTCCATCAGACGTGTCCAGACACCGGAACCGTGACTTGAGCAGCCCAAACACACGCTCTATGATATTACGTGTTTGTGCGTGTGCCTCATTATGGTGTTCCTGTTCGGGTGTGTGCATTTCTGATGGGTGTCATCAGCCACGGCTCAAGTGCATAACCAGCATCCCCACTAGGTGTCCGTGTGGGAAGTCCCCATTGGCAAATGATTGGTACAGCTCGTCAGATGCCAGATGTGGGAATCGTGGTAGCTCCCAGGGCAGCCAGCACACACATTCATTATTATGCCCTGGGCATCACACACGACCTGGCAGTTGATGGAGGGGTATCCCTTGCGGTTAATGTAGACTCTACCCCGCTCACCGGCTGGTGCCTTGATGCGTATGTGCGTGCAGTCTATTGCACCCAGCACCTCAGGGTATCCCGCTATTTGCTGGAAGAGACGCATATTGCTGGCCACAACCTCACGGTCATTAGGGACATATATATGATCACTGACATGTGGTGACATGGCATCCAGGAACTGGTGCAGTACCCTGGAGGCTGATGCCTGTGATATCCCCATCATATCGCCAGTTGGTCTCTGGAAGGTACCTGTTGCTAGTATTCTTAGGCCAACACATACCTTGGTTTCCACTGGGATGGGTTCCCTTCTGTTGGTTCTGTGTGTGAGGTGTGGCCTGCACAGCTCAACAATCTGCTGCAGGAGCTCTCTGTCCACTCTATAGCGCTCTACTATCTCCAGCTCATGTAACCCATGGTAGGTGACCCTGGGCCTGTATACTCTTCTCCTTCTCCTCACTCTGGGTTGTCTGTCAGCATCTGCATTATCACCACCCTCAGCAATTCGCCTATGTCTGATTATAACAGCTATGGCAGCCCCTAGCATTTCTGCTCTGAGTTCAGCTTTTTTCAGTTTCAATTCTGATAGCTTAGTTTCTGGCAGTATCTCTTGTGAGAAACAGCCTGCACTGCTCTCTGTTGTGTTTTAAGTGCTGGGTTGGGTTTCTAGTCTGCCTGTGTAATTGCCTGCTTCCAATTATTTCCACCAATTAACTCCAGCAGTATTCCCTGGCAGTTTCCCTGTATTTTGGTTGTTTCCTGCTTCCTCTCTGTTTCCTGAGGGGGAGCAATGTGCACACCAGCTTAAACACGCTCACAGTCACTTAAACGCGCATACACATCCCTACACGGTGTTACACGCACACATCCTTACACGGTGTTAGCTAGGCTGATTCATGCTAAAACACGCGCACACTGCCTTACACACGTGCACGCCCGCGCAAACCGTTGTAAACAGTTTGCAACACGCTCCCACATGTGGAACCTGCCTTACACGCGCGCGCATGCACGTATATCAAGAAACTTAGAGTGTAGAGATAGCGTATGCCCTCAATTTCTTGACTTTCCTAGTGTTCTGTTGGGACACACCTCCCTCCCTGATGTCTGTCTGTCATCTCTTACCTTACGTTGCCCTCTAATCTGGTACATTTCTTTCTATCCTTCCCCATGATGTCACCTACCTCTTACTCTGTTCCTCCCCCTTCTCTAACTCTTACACTACTCAGAAAGTGCTCATTACCTATGTGGCAGTGTGATTCAGTATTGTAACCCTCATTTACATAGGATTGCCTAGTAATGCTTAGTTACATATCTTACACGGAGCTTCCCCCCCTTGACAACCACTAAACGGAGGCCATATTGTTTTGCTCTGCAAGTCCCTCCATTGACATTTCATGTAATACATAAATCCCACAATTGTGGGCTTATAGGCTTCGGTTTTCAGTTTTAGGTAGCGCACCCGTTTGCCGGTGTGCGCTGCAGTTAAACACATAAATCCCGTGGAAAAAAAAGTTATATAACTTTTTTGCAACACTTTCATGCCAATGGCCACATATTTGGCCATTGGCATGCTTACTGTAACAAATGCACCCTTTATTTGGAGCTGACATAGCTCCGTTTTAATTTTGCAGAAATGTACTCAGTTGTCAGCTGAGTACATTTCTGCAACACGTCCGTTACACGGACTGGTTTGGGCTTCGTGGATCGCTCACATACCTCATTTGCATATCTTGGAGCTGCAAATGAGGTATTGAGCATTTCCACGCCCACTCCGTGTAAGAGACGTGTTAGCTGTCTCTTACACGGAGATTTGGGCTGTTGCTGAATCAGGAGGCTTACACGGAGGCTTACACTACTCTTAAACTCCGTGTAAGCCTTCCTGAATCTGGCCCATTGATTTTAATGTAGTTTTATTTGGGGGTGAAACAGTTAAAAAGTTAATTTACACTTATTAATTAATGGATGGTGCTTTATTAGTATATAAGGAACATTTGATGGTTTAATTACATTTTCTGATGAAGTTCTGGTTTTACAGGATGAAAATGCAGTGTTTGTAGTGTTGGTGCGTTAAAATATACTATTTATCCACTTTTGAAGCCATAGTTACTATTCTCCTCAAAGTGCTTCATTTTTCGTTTTCCACATGACACCAGTTTGTTATCTCTTGCCTCTGCTATAGTCTGAGTGAAGGATAGAAGAGCTGTAGATGTGCTGTGATGGGATCTAAGTCCATGTTGAGAGGGGGTGAGGAGATTTAACTGAAGTAAATATTTAAGAAGTTGACCATGAATGCATTTCTCTAGAATCTTAGAGAGAGAGGGGAGAGGATGACTATTGGACAAAAATTAGAAGGGTCGGTGGAGTTTCTTCCTTTGTGCAATGGAATAGTATAAAAGGATTTCCAAATTTCTGGGACCGTAGATTCTTTGATAGAAAGGTTGATAAGGATAGAGATGGGATTTGCTATAGAACTGGCTGCAAGTTTGAGAAATTGGGAGGGTAGGTTATCAAAGGAAGGAGAACATGGTTTAAGATTCTGCAAGAGAGATTTAATATAGGCAGTGGAAACAGGGTTCAGGGAGAAGGCTGTATGGAGGTGAGTGGTGGAGGAGGTGGGGGTTGTGACTGGTTATTGTTGGGGGGTGTTATTTTGTGAATAGATTCAATGTAGTAGTTTTGTAGGAGGGTTGCAACTTCAAGAGGAGTTTTATTGAGGAAGGGATGGGGAGTAGAAGGTTTACCTGGGTGGATAATATTGTTTATGGTATACCAATTTGTTTTAGAGTATGAGGTGTGTCTCTGCAACTTGATAAAACATCAGTCTCTAACAGTATGCATCCATATTAAAGCAATAAAAAGGAATTAAGTCAGGGAATTGGGTTGAAGGGCAGCATAGCTACTTATTTCAGCAGCTGATATCTCTTCTTAAGTACGGACAACTTATTACCAAGTAAGTTTTGGTCCCTTTTGGTATCCATGGTTTAGTTACTTTAGTTTTGATACCATGTGTGGTCTGGCTGGGAAGTGACTGCATCAAGGTACAGTATCGTACGCAAGGGAATCTCATTATCAGGCTTTAAATGTACATCTAAGAATATATTAAAGAGAAATAAATGCAAGAGCAATAACAAACAAGTGAAGTGTTACATTTTGTATGCCACCTCTCATTTACATGCAATTGGGGAGAAGGAGAAAGTGGCACATCAATAGAGACTCTGTTGCTTGGTCTTCATCATTATCTTCACCGGTCCCCATTCCTCATCATCATTTCCCTCCTTGGCTCCCTTGAAGCAGGACAGTATTTTCTCAGCTGGAATCGGTCATGTCTCAGGCATCATATTTGTTAAGGAATCACCGAAGTTGGAAAGAAGGCTACTCAATGGCACAGAGCTAGCTGGCATGTCCTTACCTAAGTTAGTAGTCAGACAGCATAGGCCATCAGTAGGGCTGGTCATAAGTTAGTTAGTTATTGCAGGGAACAGGAGAGAGACACAGCTAAAAATACTACAGAGCACTTAGTATCACCGAGTTTCATTTCAGCCTGTATGGTCAAGACTGTAAAGCATACACTGGGTGGAAGAAGGTTAAAGGAGGGTCTAAATTTCAGACACTTTAGGTGAAACAGTAAAATTATATACACTAATAAGGAATAAATAAAGAAAAATCCCTGCCTGCCCTCCTAAAGGACACAGAAGAGTTAGCATGGACCACCTATCTGGTGTCACTCTAGTCCAGGGATGGCTCGTGCCATCTGACTGTAGGACTTCAGCCCTCCCAGCAAAAATAGACATTCTGCAGTACAAAAAAAAATAAAAAAAAATATTTAAATTATTTTGCTTGTTTCATTTACTAATGATGTGCTTCCTAATCCTAAGCGTGGGTGCACAAAGTCCCGCAACTCGAACTGCGCATGCTCGTCGAGTTCCGGGTTTTTTTAATTTTTTTATTTAGCCACACCTTGAAATCTAGACTGCTGTAAAACCAGTCCAGATTAAAGAGAAGGCATCAGTGTGATGCCCAGAAGTCTATGCGGTTTAACCACACAGTGAATTAGAAGAGGGTTTGGACTACCACATCCGCAGGCACCTACGTGATGTGGACGTCTGGATTGCTACTGATTGGTTCTCACTGTCTTCTCAAAAAAGAGAGCAAGAAACAATCAGTAGCAATAAATAAGCACACTAGCTAGCACAGACAGTACTTGTCTATGAATACGGAGTGGACTGGATACCGGCATTGGTGGTGACTTAATAAGTAAAGTGGTTAGGTTAGAACTAGAAGATAACTTTTTCGGCTTGAGTTGCACTTGCTTGCCTTTGTCTTTGCCTTGCTTATGAGCAGCTGCACTGCACACACAGTCATCAAGGGATTAAGAAGGACTAGGTAAGGGCGCACAGTGCTGCTTTTACTTTGTGTACTGTTATGCTGGAAAAACTGTGGTGGTGGTGCTGTGGTAGCGTTGTCGCCTCACAGTAAGATGTCCTGTTTGATTCTCAGCTAGACCGTCTTCTGTGTGGAGACATGCGTGAATGGGTGTACCTTCGTTGAAGGTTGTGCGTCAGGGCCGGCAACTCGGCATGTAAAAATCTACTGCCAATCATTAGCGGACCGGAGTTCCGCTGTGGCGACCCCTAACCAGAAAAGCCAAAAGACACAACAACAACTGTTATGCTGGCAAATAAATGGCAATGATGCCTCGGCTCACACAAATTCGATTTGTTTTCTTTTCAGGTACACTTGTGAGGGTTGCACTGATTTCTCTTAGGTATTTTTTCTGTTACTGTTTTGAAGTTCTTTTAACCACTTCTTGTATAACAATATTAAATATCCTGTCTAGTTTCTGATCATTACTTAGATTGTTAACTCTATTTATGTCAGTATTGGTTGGTTATCTTATCTCATTAATATTATTACAATAATTGAATTAATCCATTCATCAAATAATTCCTGTTTGGATTTAGTTGAAGTCTTCCAACAAGATCTCAATGTATCTTCACATTCATAGCTTTTTATAATAAACATTTCAATTATGTTTTCAGCTTCTGGCAAGAATTCCTTATGCTTAGTGCAAACTTTTTGGTTCTTAAAACTTTCCACATGATCTCCTTTAACACAGTCCAAAGTACCAATGGATTTATGATAAAGTCTGGTGGCTATTACTTTCCTGCCATGACCCTAATATCAATATCAGAATAATTAAAATCCTGCATTTTCACTTGTATTGTAAATTTCAATCGAGTTCTCTTATTATATAGATCCTGTATAAACCGTCAGCCTTCTGGGTACCCTCTTGAAAAAGAAAATCAAATCATCATGTTTATAATAGTGTTTAACATATCTGCTAAAAAAATATTCATGGGTGTAGATGTTTTTCTAAAAGGTCCACAAACAAATTAGAATAAGCAAGTGAAAACAGGGTACCCACAGCCATCCCTTTAATCTGCTTGAACCATCTAGTCACAAATAGAATGAAATTATTTTTCAAACTGCAGCTTCATACCTTACAACACCCAGAAGTGACGCATTATTTCCCTGTAATTCCCACTTTGTCAGGCATTGTTAGCTGAATGTGTATATTATATACATCCCTGTTCTCTTCAACCTTCTATTAATCTGTATTTCACACTCTGCCAGGACTGTCTCTAGAAGTGGCCACATGACATCAATTGTGCTTCACAAATGTTTGAGTCAACTGTTCTCGGTAAGCACTGGTACATGTGTTGATCTTTGCCACTACAAATTTACACTATATTACATGATTACACTTTGCAGTATTTATTTCTCTGTTTTCTATAGGGTGATCCTCCAAGCATGTATGTTTTTCAATTAACTTCTCAGTTTGTAAAATTCTGATGCATTGGGTATTTTCTCTCTTTCAAGTTTTTGTCAAAAGTTTAAATTTGACTGTCAGATTTTGTCTAAAGGAGTAACTATTGAGCACAGCTATGAAACAACTGTAATTTTATCTTTGTACTGCTAGTGTCATTTTTCAAACTGTTCTTGACTATGGCTGCACTTTCCAAATGGAACTTCATTAATCACAGAGAGGTTTGATGCAAATACTCTTCCTTTTTCTGATGGAACACCCTTCTACCTTTAATCTTAAGTTATAATCATTACACATAACAAGAAAGCTAGGAGGTTTAATTAAGGTTCAGGTTCATCTTGAAGGATGAGAAGGTGCCACTGTGTTTTACATGTAAAGGATCTTTTTCCAGAGATGAGATAACAATTTTGGAAGAAAACGTGGAGGGTTTACAATTAATAAATAACTGTAATAATCAGAGTTATAGATTACTTTTATTTCAGAAATGCATGTAGATTCTTTTATTTTGTCAGCTGCTCAAGTTAGCAGTACTAATATTAAAAAAGTATCCCTTCTTTGACAGGCTCCCAGCTGTATTGTGTGGCTATTTTATATTTTTGCATCACATTTTTGGTCCATTTTTCATAAAATTGTGTTTATTTGGCAAATTAGTGGTAAATCATTAAAGATTGAAGTTAGAAAATAATGACAGACATTTGAGTTTCAGATTTCATACCCTTCAGAAAATTCATACTAATGCAAGACCTACTATTTTATAATCTTTCTAAGTTTATAAGAGCAATATTTAAAAATTGTCCTTATTTTTGGGCCTTTGTCCCACTTCTATATATGGCTTTGTTCAGATTTCTTGCTCTGAGGTTGAGAGGTATGACAAATGTGTCAGGGCCATCACAGTCAGCCAGAGACATTTCAAATTGTGACATACTTGCTGCACCCCACTCCACCATGTACTGACTCTGGATGTGTCCAAGCAAGGCAAGGAACAGTTATGCAGTGTAAATGTGCAGAGTATCCCCCCATCCAAGGTAGACACAAGTACTACAGTGGCTTTTCATCTGTCCTTGATTTTGCAGAATGTTCTGGTTTATGTCATATTTTTATACTGTTGATTTATGCTTATTATTATTCAGAAAGTGCCTGTTGCTCTGTGTTTAAGTAGCAATGCTTTAATGACCATCAGGTAAGCTTGTCTGAGATTGTAAGATGCAAGTAAACTTTACTAAGAATACTGTTAAACAATTGCCAACAATGAAAGCCTTTCTGTTGTTGCCATGCAGAGAATACTTACATAACTAGATAACATATAAGCCTTGGGTATTGAAATGTATATGACAGTATTTGTAATAAAGGACAGGATTACTTTATTTTTAGAAGCTTATTACATTTGTTGGAGACTTGCAGTCATCTTCGCAGGCTTTACTTATAAACTAAACGGAATGCCAATTTATCGTGTGTGGTCCATAACCTTTACAGTAATCCTTTAAGCAATGTATCTTGAGCTTATTTCTTGTTTGCTTTTCATTTTTTACTTTGATCATGTTTTCCCCATGAAACAAGTAGATAGTTGTTGTGAGGCAGCAGGTCTTTTTTGGATAACAAACATTTTTACAAGTGGGGGTATCACAGAGACTGCTACTTTCAGCATGTTACTTGGTACTTAAATAAATCTGAATATAAATTATAATTGGAACTGCAGTGCAAGGAGAAGTGGTTTGAGTTGAGTGCTGCTTGTTTTTCTTATACTTGATTTTGACTAGCATTCCAGTAATGTATTTAAAACGTAATTTATTCTTTCATGCCTCACAACCTTTTTGTTTCCATCTAGATATTAAGTAAGCTGTCATGTAGCCAATGCATTGAAATATTTTTTTTCTTCTACACTTCATTTTGTCTTGACTGGACTCTCATAATGATGGTTTGGCACCCAGGGCAGTGTATTTAATTAAAATGACAGTTTTTGTGTTTTTGAGCATAGCTCCTCCCCTTTCTAGTTGGCTGCACCCCTTCCCATTGACCCTACCTATTCAGCTGTCTCCTGCAGCCCCCCTTTGATTTGAAGTCACCAGCCGCCACTGCTCTAGTCATTGGTCTGTTATACTATTGTTAATGAACTGTTGTGAGGAAGGCCTCAAGGGGTGGGGATTCCTATATCTGTGATATACAGGATGGACAGTTATGACCTCCAACATTCCATGCTTCATGCTGTGCATAATTACATCAGAGTAAGGAATGATCCGTCCATCAGTAGGAAGCAGGTGGCTGCTGTCACTGGGATGATAAGGCTGTGGGGACAGGAAGATGCCCCACAGTATGACTTAGTGTGCAAATACAAGTTGTGTGCTCCCAGTGAATGATTATGTTGCTGGAGCACGTTCCTCAGTCATTGCAGTCACAGAAATAATTGACTGATGTCCATTTTAGTACATAATTGGGGTTATTGGTAGAAGAACCAAACTTTACATGATTTTTAGTTGGTGATGAAATGTCCAGTCTAGTTTAGAAACCAGCATACATTGGTTTATGGCATCAGTAGAGATAAACTGATAAATAATTTAACCTAGTGACACTTGAATAAAAATCTACCTCACAATGGTAAGGATTCTAACTGACAACGGCTGTTTGGAAATAAAACGTATCTAATGTTTTATGAACGTAGATGCAGAATGTTATATAAATAAGGTGAATGATGTGGTTTGTTGCTCAGTAAAGTGAAAGTCTCTGAGATGATTGTTATGTATAACTGCTATATAAAGTAGCTGGCCATACTACCCACATTTTGGTGTGGTTTTGGAGATGGAACAGCACAGAACAACACAAGTTTCTGAGCTGGTCTATTGCCCATTTTCTTCCATGACCCGAGCTCAAAGAGCAGAAAATACATTAGTATCTTACTAATCCACAATATCATATACAGAATGTGTAAATAGTAAAATTTAGTATGTTGACTGGCAGTTGGTGTGTAGCCAAGGTGGTGCATCGGTAGTGTTGTTGCCTCACAGCAAGAGGTTTTCCTGTTCGATTCTTGGCTGGAGTGCCTTCTGTGTGGAATCTGCATGTTCTCCCCATGGTTGAGTAGTGTTCAAAAGACATGGGTGTGCCTTCGCTGAAGGTTGGGAGTCAGGCTGGCAGCTTGGCACCATAAAAATCTACTGCCAATCATTAGTGAACCAGAGTTCCACTGTGGTGACCCCTCACCGGGAAAAGCTGAAAAGACAAACTGGCAGTAGGTGTAAAGGGTTAAGAAGGGGAGTTGTAGTGCCTGTGGTACAGCTTTTTATTCCTTTAGCCCTCATTTACCTAGTGTGGATGATACGGAGCAAGTCATTAAACCAGATATTGCGCTGCATCTGAGAAGGCATTATGTGTCCAGTGGGCCTGGCCCACCTGGTTCACAAATTGGAATTATTATTATTAATGATACAATTAATTGCAGATAAGGTAAGATTTAGAAGCTCCAGCGAGCGTGTACTGAGAGAAGAATGAAGAAAAACTATAAAAATACAAGCCGATATATATATAGAGAAATTCAGAGCAATTATACATATAATACATAAATATATAATCCTATGGACATATTAACTAGACACATACAGAATTGTACACTATGAAGCTGAGAAAAGCTTCTTTGGAGCAGTACAGATATTTTTCTTCATGATATTTTGAGAGCACAGTTTTATCATTTTATTCATGTTCTTAAGTGAACTTCAGTTAAATAAAAGAAGTGCCTCACTTAGCATATAACATCAAATTAACAATAATATCTATTTTGTTCAGACTTTTAAAGTACTTTTTAAAACTGCAGCTAATTACATTGTGCAGTCTATTTTTCTGTGCAGCTTTTTCTAAAATAATATTCAGAAGTGGTGGCTTGTGACTTCAAAGCAAGGGGGTCTATAAGAAACAAGTGAATGGGTGGGGCTAACTGAAATGGAATGAGAATATATTACAGCAGGGTCAGTGCTGATCATGGTCACACCTCTCAACTTCTTAGCACAAAACTCTGAAGAAAGCCTAAAATATTGGGGGAGGAGCAATGGGCCAAATATAGGGATAGATTTTAGCTATGGCTCTTATAAACTTAGAAAGTTACTAGGATAACAGGATTTGTGTTAACATGCATTTGCTGGAGGATATGAAGTCTGAAACTCAAATGACATCAACCCTGGAATATTTGCCAGAAAGTTACAAGTTTTATGAGGAAAAGACCAAAATACGATGCATAAATATGGACATTTTGCAAAAATGTGGAGAATAGAGAGACACGATCATGATTACAATTTTACAAAAATAACTGGTCATACATTAGTACAAATATTAGACTGCAGTGGTGGTGGTGCTGCAGTAGCGTTATCGCCTCACAGTACGACGTTGTCCTGTTCGATTCTCAGCTAGAGCGTCTTCTGTGTGGAGACATGCATGAATGGGTGTACCTTCTTTGAAGGTTGTGCGTCAGAACTGGCAACTTGGCACGTAAAAATCTACTGCCAATCATTAGCGGACCGGAGTTCCGCTGTGGCGACCCCTAACCGGGAAAAGCCGAAAGACACAACAACAACATTAGTACAAATATTCACATTTTAAACAGTTTTCTGACAGTAGTTTTCCAGTTTACAATGCATGCTACAGTTAGTTTGAGAAAGAAGGTTCATTTAGGGCATATAAGGTGCCTAAACAGGTTCTGTTATAATACCATGAAATCCAACACCTCCATCTAGACTCAAACCTGTTTGGTCCTGACTACACAACCTAACAAAGGAACCAGATGCATTCACCCTTTAAACAAAATCAGTTAGAAACAGGAAATGCACGTGTTTTGATAATGTGCATTATTACTACTGCAACATTATAAGGATGCATTACAATAACATTAATTTCTGTTTTTATATTTAAACCTTTAATATGTATAGTGATTTAATGATGAAAACATGCCCCAAAAGGACACAGGAGTAAAAATAAAAAATTGTATGAAAAGCACTGCCCACAACCACATACCTAATCATATTAATAAAAGCACAGATGGATTACTTAAACAATAAAAACACAAAACTGTGTCATCCACTCCCATGATCATGGCGAGTGCAGTCTTCAAATTTGTATTAGTGTTGTCTGCAGTGGAGTAGCCAAACATTTGAGTAACTTATTTGTTCTGGAATGCAACACAGAAACAAAGAGTCTGACTGATCTCAGATAAACATCATTTTACCCATCTAGTCTTCATAGTTCTATAAATATTTGATGAGTCATAGATTCTGCATAATAATAATAATAATAATATATGTGTTTTTTCCAAAGTTTGTATGAATATATTATGTATACGTCATTAATAGACTGCTTTTGACTGTACAACCAAGTCTACTAAGTCTGCTTTAACCACCCACCAGCATTTCTGTGAATTAATGCTTCAGTATGCCCGTGGTCCACCCTTTAACTTAAGGATTTATCATATTGTTCATAGATGTTTCTTCCTAGAAACAAAAAAGCTATTGAATTGTATTCCATATATTCCACTGGGTCACTTAAAATGAGATTATGTCAGTTCCATACATTTCCTTCTTTAAGATTATACATGATCAGTTTTCCTAACTTGTCATTATATAAATACTTCCTTCTGGTTCATACTGCATATATTATTCTCATCTAGGTATTTTTTCTTGATTGTGACATTCAAACACACACACACACACACACACACACACACACACACACACACACACACACACACACACACACACACACACACACGCACACCCACACACACACACACACACACACACCCACACACACACACACACACACACACACACACACACACACACACACACACACACACACACACACACACACACACACACACACACACATACTGTTCATTCCACCCCAAATTTGACTGAAAAGACTAGTCATTTTTAAAACCAAAGTTATATTTACTTATTTGCAATTTCTGATCAGTCTAATGCCATAATCCTGTAGTTATATTCACAATAGTGAGAGAATTCTGATACACTGCAGAATCTGTGCCTCATTTAAACAGTTTTACATTTTTTACTGCATTTTTGCCATAGTCACATTTACTTGTAATGCCTGCCTGGTCAGGTGTCAAAGTCTTATAGTTTCTTTTTGCATTAGAGGTTCATAGGTAGGTACTAGGCTATCTGCCCAAGGGCATTTTTAAGCCTAGCCAGAGTGTGTCGGCTTTCGCCGCCCCATTGATTAATTAACTGAGCCTCTGTCAAGCAGAGCCAATGAAGTGATCCCAGGGGTGTATTTTCTGTTACCCATCCACTCATCAAGGCTGCTCTTTTTTTTTCTCAAAATTTTTTTTATTAATTATATGAATAGCAAGACAATTAAAAGATTATACATAACAAGAAGGCATAAATGAACATATAACAATTCATCTAGTGATAACAACCTTCCTGAGATTTTGATAAATTATTTAGAAATAAAACATACACCATATGTACACTATATACAAGTTAGGCAACCTGAGAGAAAAAAAAAAAAATATTTAACATTAACTATTTAACATGTTTAGAACCTTTTCTAACACAACCTTTCTAATAGCTTTTTTGGACTCCCACCTAAGTATCTTTGAGCATCAATAAATTTAAAACCGACTTTCCGGAAAGTAACCGATTTTAATTTAGAGGCATCCATCCAATTTTGTATTATATAAAGTTTTAGTAATGAGCAAATAAAAATGATAACATGAATATCAACTTTTGAAAGATGAATCAATGGAATATGTAGAATAGCAAATTCCACGTCAACGTGGATTTTGATATCCCATTTTCTGCAGTCTGACTTTCAAAGATGTCCACAATCTGTGAGAAAAATGACAATACCATAGAATATGAAGGAGGTCTGCTTGGGGATGAGAACAGCATGAACACGAAGGGGACTTATTTGGGTTAAATTTGTTTAATTTGATTGGGGTAAAGTAGGCATCATTATTAATCATTAATTGTGTGTATGCTAATTTTTTAAAAGGGATAAATTCCTTAGTGTGTCTAATAGCCAGGACTTTCTGAGATTCTGACAATTGGGAATTATAATTCAACCAAACATTGGATAAAAGACAGTTGTGGTCCATCATTAAAGAATTAATTAATTTATATGAGTTTGAGAGCATTTTATCAGATGATGAAAGTATTTTGATAATCGTGTTAAGGATTTTCAATTGTGAGTCTATGGGGACCAGACATGCAAATTAGTTTTTAATTATTGCTCTTAGTTGTGTAAGAATTGGTGAGTAATTCCAGTTTACTTTCAATAACTTACGCCAGTCAGATAAAGGCAAGTCAAGATATTTCAAAACATCTCCTACTTTTAGATTTTTAATTAAAGGATAGTTTGTTAAGTTCAAAAGTTTATTGTCCAATAATATATTTGGGTTTAGATGAATTGGCTGAACATGGTGCGAGATCTTTTCTAGTTTACACATTTTGAGTAAGGTTTGGAAATCTCTAATCTTTTGTTTAAATACTGTAGATATATTTTTAATAAATAAACTATCCAGAGAGATAAAGGGAATAGCTTCAGGATTTAAATTATTAGAAATGACATAATTATACCATAATTTTATCCATAAAGATTGATTTGGATAAGAAGTGTTATTGAATTTAGAGATAGTAAGAAGTTTATTGGATGAGACAATCAAATAATAGAGATAAAGATTAGGTAAACCCAAACCTCCCTTGTCCTTGAAAATGCCAATCTAGAATAAGAAATTCTAACAGATTTAGGGAACCATATGAATTTTGCCAAAGCTTTATTTACAGACTCAAAAAAATTTTTTGAAATTATCTGATCAGATGATGAGAATTGGTAAAGAAATTTAGGCAGAATATTCATTTTAATAATGGCCACCCTTGAAAGAAATGAAAGGTTTAGATGCTTCCATCTGTCCATATCAGACAATATAGAGTTCCATAATTTATTAATATTATTTTGAAAGGAAGATTTATTATTGTGTTCTAAATTGATTCCTAAATATTTTATATTGTAAGTAAACTGAAAATGATCGTCTGGAAACAAAAAAGATTTGTGTGCTAAATAATTTAAGGGAAAAATATGAGTTTTTGTAGAATTTAAAAGATAGTTGGAAACCAAAGAAAAATAATCAATAAAATTCATTATTTTTCTGTAATCAGATAATGGAGTTTGAAAGTAGATTACTAAATCATCCGCAAAAGCAGAGAAATGAATATTAGTATTAAGAATTCTAGGGATGTTATGAAAAGTATTTTGAGTGATAAACAATAGCAAAGGTTCTAAATAAATGTTGAAAAGAAAAGGGGACAATGGACAACCCTGTCTTGTTCCTTTAGTGATCTTTATCGGAGCAGAAAATTGACCATTAATGTATAGTCTAGTAAACATATTCTTGTATAAAACTTTTAAAAATTTATAAAGAATAAGGGAATATTAAAACATAACATAGTTTGAAATAGAAAGTTCCAACATACTCTGTCAAAGGCATTTGATGCATCTATAATCAAAGCATATATAGGGTTTGGATTTTCTTAATGAGATGAAGTATAGTCTGTAAAGATAGAGTATTATCCCAAGCATGTCTCTGAGACATAAAACCTGATTGATCTGACGAGATAATTGAGGGTAAAATCCGTTTCAATCTGTTAGCCAGAATAGATGACAGAATCTTAATATCCACGTTAATTAAAGAAATGGGTCTGTAATTTACTGGGTCAGATTTATCTTTATTATTTTTAGAATTAGAATGGTTTTGGATGTGTTCCAATGAATATCTGAGATATCATTAACTCTTATATGATTGTAAACTTTAAATAGAAAGGGAAGAACTACCAATTTGAAAGTTTTGAAAAATTCTGGAGTAAAACCATCAGGTCCCGGAGATTTACCCAATTTAAGATTATCTATTGAATCCGAGATTTCTTGTATCGATATAGGGGTAGAAAGTAGTTTTTGCTGATTATCATTAAGTTTAGGGAACTGCAAAGAGTCTAAAAAGAGTTTTGAGTGATTATCTTTAACAGAATTAGAAGAACCTGAATATAACTCAGTGTAAAGAGAGGTGAAAAGTTGAATAATCTCTTCATCAGTATTATATAATCTGTTATTATAAGATAATCAAGGCTGCTCTTGAAGAGTGTTAGTGAGGGGCTCTGCCTAATGTAGTTTGGAATTTTGTTCCAAAGCATGGGGAGTCTCTGTGACAGGAATCTATCCCTCCAGCATGTTCTATTTATTGTTGTGGCGAGGTTTAGCTCACTAGAGCTTGTGGCTCGCAGTGACTTGGATTTCTTTAGGTGGAGCATGTCCATCAATTCTGAGTCGGACATGGCTTTGTAAGTCAGGCAAAGATCACCACTGAGTAAGCAATATGTCACTGAGTACAGCTGGAGTTTTTTCAGTCAGGCTGCATAGGACATATGTTCGAGGCCAGTAATCCTTTTGGCGAGGTGCCTTTGCAGTCTTTCCAGCTGTTGGAAATGTCTTGTGAGGTACATCCCAAATGGGGCATTTTTAACCAGATTGTTTAATGAAATTTTGGAAAGTCAGAGGATGCCTGAGGAGTGGAGAAAAAGTGTTTTGGTACCTATATTTAAAAAATAAGGGTGATGTGCAGAGCTGCAGTAACTACAGAGGGATAAAATTGATCAGTCACAGCTTGAAGTTATGGGAAAGAGTAGTGGAAGCTAGGTTAAGAAGGGAGGTGATGATTAGTGATCAGCAGTATGGTTTCATGCCAGGAAAGAGCACTACAGATGCAATATTTGCTCTAAGAGTATTGTTGGAGAAATACAGAGAAGGTCAGAAGGAGTTGCATTGTGTCTTTGTGGACTTAGAGAAAGCATATGACAGGGTGCCTAGAGAGGAGTTGTGGTATTGTATGAGGAAATCGGGAGTGGCAGAGAAGTATGTAAGAGTGGTACAGGATATGCACAAGGGTAGTGTGACATTGGTGAGGACTGCAGTGGGAGTGACAGGTACATTTAAGGTGGAGGTGGGATTACATCAAGGATCAGCTCTGAGCCCTTTATTATTTGCAGTGGTGATGGACAGGTTGACAGATGAGATTAGACAGGAGGCCCCGTGGGCTATGATGTTTGCAGATGACATTGTGATATGTAGTGAGAGTAGGGACCAGGTTGAGGAGACCCTGGAGAGGTGGAGATATGCTTTAGAGAGGAGAGGAATGAAGGTCAGCAGGGCTAAAATAGAATATATGTGTGTAAATGAGAGGGAGGGTAGAGGAATGGTGAGGATGCAGGGAGTAGAGTTGGTAAAGGTGGATGAGTTTAAGTACTTGGGATCAACAGTTCAGAGTAATGGTGAGTGTGGAAGAGAGGTGAAGAAGAGAGTACAGGCAGGGTGGAATGGGTGGAGAACAGTGTCAGGAGTGATTTGTGACAGACAGGTACCAATAAGAGTTTAAGGGAAGGTCTACAAGAGGGTAGTGAGACCAGCTATGTTATATGGGTTGGAGATGGTAGCAGTGACGAAAAGGCAGGAGTCAGAGTTAGATGTGGCAGAGTTAAAGATGTTAAGATCTGCACTGTATGTGACTAGGATGGACAGGATTAGGAATCAGTATATTAGAGGGTCAGCTCAGGTTGGACAGTTTGGAGACAAAGCAAGAGAGGGGAGATTGCGTTGGTTTGGACATGTGCTGAGGAGGGATGCTGGGTATATTGGGAAAAGGATGCTAAGGATGGAGCTGCCAAGTAAGAGGAAAGGTGGAAGGCCTAAGATAAGGTTTATGGATGTGGTGAGAGAGGACATGCAGGCAGTTGGTGTGAAAGAGCATGATTTAGAGGACAGGAAGAAATGGAAACAGATGATCCGCTGTGGCAACCCCTAACAGGAACAGCCAAAAGAAGATGATGACTCTATGATGGGTCTGATGAGTAACGAGTAGAGGGGCGCTATAACTTCTTTATTTCTAGATGCGAACCCCTTAGTAATTAGATGGGTCACATAGAAGGATTTCCTAACTACTTTGGCAATATGATTGTCAAAGGAGAGATTACTATCTACCTGGGTCCCCAGATCTCTTATTACCTGTTCTGTATTAAGGGGCTGCCGCCTATATGGTAATCCGTGGGTGTTTTGTTTTTCCCAAACAGGATGACTATGCATTTTTTGGCATTCAGCTTGAGGTCATGACTTTGACACCAGGTGTCTGTCTCAGTAAGGCCTTTTTGAAGGATGTCCATGTCAGCCGGAGAGTCAGTTATGGCTCCCAGTTTGCAGTCATCGGCGAACTTGGTTAGCCATAATCTTCCTGTGTTTGCCTGTACTTCTGAGAAATATATGCCGAATGGTAGGGGTCCCAGAACCGAGCCTTGCGGGACACCACTTGTGACTGGTTTAGAGTCGGACCTGGAGCCCGCTATTCTTACCATGTGAGTTCTGTCTGTTAGCCAGTTGGCAACCCATCTTGTGACGTAGGGGTTTATGTTCATGCTGGTGAGTTTTTCTATAATACCCAAGTGAGGAATAGTGTCGAACGCCTTGGCGAGATCAAGGTAGGCTGTGTGAACCACCTTTCCCTCGCCTATGGCCTTGGTGACTGTCTCAAAGAAGTCAACCAGGTTTAGTGGGCATGATCTGCCCTTAACAAAGCCGAACTGGGTCAGGTCAAGTGTTTGGAGTTTCCCAATGTCTTTGTTAATGAGTTCCATGATGATGCGCTCCATAGCCTTGCAGACCAGGCTAGTCAGGCTTATGGGGCGATAGTTACCAGGGTCAGTTGTGGCCCTTCCTTTGTGGAGTGGAATAACCATTGCTGTGCACCATTCTATGGGCACGTAGCCTGTGGAGAGGCTGAGGGTGAACAGCGTGTTTAGGTGGGGGTTTAGTTCGTTCTGTAGTTTGTGCAAGATGCAGCCTGGGACACCATCTGGCCCCATTGATGCTGTGTTTTTGGCTTTTGAAAGGGCTGATTTCACCTGTGCTTCATTAATTTCTGGGACACTATACTTTTCCGGTATTGTTGTGGGCCCTTTTGAAGGTGAGAGGGAGGTGAAGTTTGCATTGAATCTATCTGCCAGTATGTTGGCAATATCAGTAGGTTCAGTATATTTTGTGCTATTTTGCACTAGCTCAGAGCATATCTGCGAGTTGCCACTATGATTCTTGACATAGCTAAAGAAGGCTTTGTGGTAATCTTTCGAACCCTTGGCTATTTTTCTTTCAAAGTTAGCCTTGGATGATTTTATGAGGGACCTTAGTTTCTTACTGATACTGATCAGGGACGTCTTTCCTTCCTGGGATTTGCTTTTTTTCTGAACAAGTTTCCTCCTTCTGTTGTATAACCTGTTTATGGCAGGGGTCCACCAGACTGGTTTCCTTCTCTTAGGGGAGTGAGTCTTGGTCTTGCTAGGGATGGCACGATCCATGCATCCTTGTAGGTTCTCATAGAGTGCAATTGTAAAGGATTCTGCATCTTGGGCAGTGTTATCCTTTAGCGTGGGGCTGTGAAACCTACCACCTCTGCCTTAATTAAGGTGAAGTTTGCTTTAGAAACGTTTTTCACTGTGGTTTCCTTGGTTGGGGGTTGTGGTGGGGTGTGGACATCCAGGGTGATTAGTTTATGGTCTGATCTAATCAGTGACGGGTTGACCTCCGGTACGGAACACCTGTCGCCCATGTTGGTGATGACCAGGTCTAATATGTTGTGGCCTCTGGTAGGGGAGTTTACTAGCTGATCCAGTGCATTTGAGTTGATAAATTCCAGGAAGTGCTGAGCCTGGGAGTTTGTACTCAAGTAGTTTTCCCAGTTAATGGTAGGGTAATTGAAATCGCCCAATATCATGGTGTTCGGTAGGACCTTCATGTTTTCCATGTATCCAGAAAGGCGGAGTGATTGTCCTGGGTCATGGAAGGTGATCTGTAGCAGGCCACAATTTGCATTGCAGATTTGCCCAATGTTAGTTACACATGGATGATCTCAGAGGTATCATGATGCACCACTAACCTGGAGGTGTGAGTATCCTTGATGAATATGGATACACCCCCTCCTTTTGTGTTTTGGTCCGTGTTCTGTGGCTGAAATGTGTGGTATGAGTTGTAGCCCAGTAGTGCTGAAGTCCTCTCTGGAGTCTTGAACCAGCTTTCAGTTACTGCACAGATGTCGACGTTCTCGATACTTAGGAGTGCTTTGAGCGCATGCATTTTGAGATTTAAACTCCTGGCGTTGAGTAGCATAACCCTCATTTTTTTACTTGTGCTGTTTATGGTGGTGGGTTTGAATTTTGAGCCTTGCCTAAAAAAGGCACTATGGAGGCAGCAAGAGCCTTGGCCAGTATTCGAAAGCCAAGGGGTGACAAGTGCAAGCTGTCTCTTGCAAAGCAATGCGGCTTGTCGAGCATGTCATCCCAGGCTGACAGACACTGGATCCCCTTTGAATGACACCAGAAGCTTAGCCGATTGTTGAAATTGATCATTTTCTCTTTATACTGAGGTATCATTCTTGGTGAGGGCAGGATGCTACTCAGGGTCAGGGTCGTACCCACCTGGGCTACATGATCAGAGAGCTCTTCCATGTCTCTTTTCATGTAGTCCAGGGAGGTACATTTCAGGTCATTCACACCAACATGAACAATGACAGAGTCATATTTGTACTTGTTCTGGAGTGACCTGAGTGCTTGTGTTATGTGGCGGATTCTGGCTCCCGATAGGCAGCTAACAGTAACCTTCTCCTTGTCCAGCCTAGTGAGTGGGGCATCAGTGTGCCTGACTAATGAGTCACCTATTACTAGTGTGTTAGGTATGTTATTTTGACTTAAGGGCTGTGATTGTGCGGCACATTGATTTTGTGTTTTATGTGTTGTCTGGTTTGTGACAGGAGGTGCAGATTTTGTGGGTGTTTGCTTTGGAGCTCTCTGATGCTTTTGCAGGTTTTTATTTAGAGCCTCTGAGTATGATTTCATGTATTTATGTGTATTTTTTTCCAGTGCTGGTTTAGTATGTCTATGTGAGGCTGGAGGTGTGGTGCAAGTGTTAACCTTCTCCTCATCACTGTCTGTTCCAGTCTTGGGTGGAGACCTTAGCCTCCAGTTTGGCTGTATAATTGCATCTCTCGCATATGTTAGTATTTTGTGGTAGGAGGAGAGGGCTGTCTGTGTACATGAGGCAGTTGTAACATTGCCTCAGGATACCCAGCTCCACCAGCTGGACTGGAGAGTACACCTGAAGTTGCCCTCTGGTCATGCCTGAATAGTAGGGTGAGCTGCTTAGTCGCTTGGATGGTGAGGGGTGGATAAAGAACCTTGCCCTGCTGGGCAGTCAAGTGTCAGGGTATATTAGTGCGTGCTATTAGGTCTGAGCAAGTGCTGGACTGCAGGATGCTTTTTGAGTGCTTAGGTTGAGAGTTAGACTAGTTTCAAGTGAAAAACTGAAGAGGAGACTTAGTGGAGCCGGGAATAATTTAACCCTAGCTAACCAGTGCTGCCTGGTGCACAAACTGTGCAAACGTGGTTTTTAAACTACTAACTTCTGGGCTGTAACCACTCCTCCAGGGACAGATGGCTGCTCAAAGTTCCCCTCTCTCACAGGTGAACAGAGAAACTTCCCTGTATCCACGTAAGGTATGGGCAACTCAGAAACTTGTAATGCAGCTCTGAATTCAGCACTAGCCTGAAAACTGGACTATACTAGCTTAGAAAGGAGGGAAACAAGAAATTTTTTTTTTTGAAAAGATAAGGCAAAAACAGTAAAAAGTACACTTAAAACAGGTTTAAACGACTACAAGCGATCAGAAAAGGCTATCACACTGTAGTGTGTAGCCTACAACAGTTAAACAATTTAGTTAAACAAAAAACAACTTTTTAAAAGTGCAGGCAGTCAAATAAGTACAATATGTGAAAAAAACAAGCTTTTAAATCACAATAAGTGCTGGAAAAATCAGTGTTTAGGCGGAAAACAGTTAAGTGCAGCAAGAAAATACAGAAAACTGATACTCAATCACTCCAAAGTCTCTCTTTTAAGCTAGAAGGCTTGTATCAGTTTAAGGCTTTCTAGTGCTTCCCAGTAGGTTAGATACAGGAAAGATGGGAAACAAGCTCAGATGCAGTCTTTTAAACCAGAAAGCTGAAAGAGATGGACAACTTTCCGAATGAACAATAAACTACAATTCCTGGGCCAAGAACCACTCCTCTTGAGGTAGACAGGCTACCTAGTACTTACCACTCCCACTGAAAAGCTAGAAGGCTGCACTCCAACACAAAGGCTTGGGGGCTTAGAAGCTTACAAACAGTCCTGGATACAGTAAATCTGTACCTGGACTAGACTAGTTACGGGAAAGGTGGGGATCAAGCGCAAACATGGGCTTTAAAACCAGAAAGTTGAGAGAGATGGAAAAAACTGCCCAAATGGCCAATAAACTACAATTTGTGGGCCAGAACCACTCCTCTTGTGGTATATAGGCTACCTAGTCCTTACCACTCCCACTGATAAGCTAGAAGGCTTCCCTCCAACATAGAAAGGCTTGTGGGGCTCAGAAGCTTACCAACAGTCCTGGATAAAGCAACTCTGTATCTGGACTAGGCTAGTAACAGGAAAGGTGGGAAACAGCGCAAGTGCAGCTTTTAAACCAGAAAGTTGAAGGAGATGGGGAAAACTGCCCAAACGGCCAGTAGCTACAAATTCTGGGCCAGGAACCACTCCTCTTGTGGTAGATAGGCTACCTAATGCTTACCACTCCCACTGATAAGCTAGAAGGCTTCCATCCAACACAGACAGGCTTGGGGGGTTCAGAAGCTTACAAAGAGTCCTGGATACAGCAAATCTGTACCTGGACTAGACTAGTTACAGGAAATGTGGGGAACAAGCGCAAACGCAGGCTTTTAAGCCAGCAAGTTGAAAGAGATGGAAAACTGCCTAAACAGCTAATAAACTATAATTTATGGGCCAAAACACACTCTTCCGTGGTAGATAGGCTACCTGATGCTTACCACTCCCACTGATAAGCTAGAAGGCTTCCCTCCATCACAGAAAGTCTTGTGGGGGGGGGGGGCTCAGAAGCTTACAAAGAGTCCTGGATACAGCAAATCTGTACCTGGACTAGACTAGTAACAGGAAAGGCAGGAAACAAGCACAAACACAGGCTTTTGAATCAGAAGTTTGAAAGATGGAAGAGCTTCCCAAATGGCCAATAAACTATAATTTCTGGGCCAAAAACCTCTCCTCTTGTTGTAGATAGGGTAGCTAGTGCTTACCACTCCCACTGATAAGCTAGAAGGCTTCCCTCCAACACAGAAAGGCTTGGGGGACTCAGGAAAATACAAACAGTCCTGGATACAGCAAGTATGTATCTGGACTAGACAAGTTACAGGAAAGGCAGGAAACAAACTAGGAATTTTTTTTTTTTTTTTTTTACAGAAAAGCAGCTAAAACAGCAGTAAATACAATTCAAATGCAGTGCAGGCTAGCACACATGTATCAATATTATGGCAAATACAGTTTAATTAAATGCAATTAAATTAACAAATGACTAAAAAGTGCAGAAGGCATTTAATTAGAAGCTACTTGTTGTGTCTTTTGGCTTTTCCCAGTTAGGGGTTGCCACAGAGGAACTCCGGTCCGCTAATGATTGGCAGTAGATTTTTACGTGCCGAGTTGCCAGCTCTGATGCACAACCTTCAACGAAGGTACGCCCATTCACGCATGTCTCCACACAGAAGACGCTTTAGCTGAGAATCAAACAGGACAACGTCTTACTGTGAGGCGACAACGCTACGGCAGCACCACCATCGCAGTAAACTAGAAGGCTACTAACAAGCAGTAATAAGTGCAGAGTAAGTAACAGCACACAGAACAGCAACTAAGACAGTTACAGTAAAAGCAGCTGAATATATATATATATATATATATATATATATATATATATATATATGTATATATATATATATATATATATATATATATATATATATATATATATATATATTTTTTTTTTTTTTTTTTTTTTTTTGAGGGAGGGAACACAGCAGGATTAGGAGGCTACAGGGGTTGTCCTTCTCAAATGCTCTCTTTGTACACAGTAGCAGTGCCTGAAATCAGAATACGATCTCACTGCACTCAATTGAGTGAGCAAATGAGATAGGCCCAGAAGGAGTATCAATACAAACTTACAAGAGCAGTAGTGTGAGTTTTCCTGTAAAATCTATGCCCACAGAAGCTGATTATACTCAAATTGTGTTGAAAAGGTTAAAAATTCTGTTTATTTGCCTGTTTAAGCTGTATTTGTTTGTTAAAACTGCTGCTGATTCCCTGTTCTTTGATTGTTACATTGTTACAGCAACCACCTTCAGTGTTTTATTAATTACTGATGTTCCTGCTGCTAACTCCAGGTTACTACAGTAACCACAGGTCCATGTGCAAAGAGAAATAAAATCACACCTTGAGCTGCAGTAAGACGTGCATATGATATCTGTATATCACAGCCTAAGCAATTATGCACCCAGCTCACTGCTCATTAATAAGTCTACCTAAACTAACTTCTGCATCTCAATACCAACTCAGTTCAAAGCAGTTATAGTCCCCACAGCCCCCTAAATCATTCTTGTCTAAATAATGGACCAGCACTTTCTTCACAGCTTCTCTAGCCAGCCTGACTGAGTTGGGTATTTTGAGACAGTGTAAGAATTATCTCATGCTTTCTGATGATCATCTATTACTCAAATAGCATAACAAAGTGTGTGAGAAATGTACATAATAATGGCATTGAAGCCTAAAGTCTCTTACACAGACAACTGAAATATCAGGACTCTTATCAGAACATCATACACTACATCTCACCATGACCTATCATGCTACAAATAATCCTTCATATGCTTCCATAATGCAACACAAGCACAAAGCACCCTCAACAGCACTATCTGCTTGTTAAATCTACCATCTCACATAGCACAAGGAGTCCCAGAGTGATGGATGCTAAACCTGTGAGGCAGACATCCAATAAACTAAACATTGTAATTATAGGTAACTCCAATTGTAAGACATTCAGATGTACCTCTTCCAAGGGTGAGCAAGGAAAGAGTAACAGCTATTTGTCTTCTGGTTGGTGTCAGGATCCACCAGATCTCACACACACACACACACACACACACACACACACACACACACACACACACACACACACACACACACACACACATGCACACACACACACACACTCCAGTCCTTGAACAACAAGGACTAGTATGACTCTGTCATAGTACATGTGGGTGCCAATGACTTGAGATATACAACCTTGGACTATATGAAGAGAGACAAGATGGAGCTCTACTTGTCCCCGGCAGGTATGATCCCAGGATTGAGCAGCATCTTAAGTTCACCAAGGATATTGACACAATATGAGCAAAAAATAACTGACCAATATTTGGCTTAGTTTTGGGTGCCATTTGAAGGGGATCCAGTATTTGTCAGCCTGGATGGACATGATTTACAGACCACACTGCTTAGTCAGGGATGATCTGTCCTTGTCCCCTCTAGGTTTTTGAATATTAGCAAAGATATCATCCTCCTTATTTTTCACAATGTCAACCAGATATACCTACTAATATAAGGAAACAAGCAAAGGAAAATGTGAAAGTATTACTGATCAATGCTAGGACTCTGAACAAGAACCTCAACAGCCTACAGGGCCTCATCACCCTGTTGGAAGTAAAGTGACTGACACATGGTTTAAATGGCAGAGAGCACTCCAGCTGTACAGAGCTATAATACCTTCCACACAGTTAGACCAGCCACTGCACAGGAGGGGAAAAAGGTGGGGGTTTCTTAATCTTCATTGACAAGACTGGTTAAGCAGCATGATACAATAGAGCTTCTTCATGCCCAAATCCCCATCAGCAAGGTCATTTACCACATATTGACAAGTTATCGAACTTCCTCTGTGACCCATGAAAGCCACAATGCCTACCTACAATAACTAGAGTCACTCAATATTAAACGGAATTCCATTTTCATGGATGATCTAAACTATTCAGTTATAGACTATAAAACATATACCACCACAAGTGCACAAACATAGAGATTCCTGGACATTGTCAATACGAATGCCCTGGAACAACTTGTCAGAGTACTCAGAGGAAATAATATCTTAGACCTTGTTCTTACTATTATGGGGGAATCTTTCACCATTCCTGGCATATCTTTGTTTCTTGTTAGGTTTAACCATAAAGTCATCTCCTCTAAAATAAAACTGAATCTAGGGAGCACTTCCATTCTTGGCACATTTAAAAATTTCTCCAAGACAAATTAGATACTCCTAAGTAATACATTGGCAAGCTTCAAATCTTCACCAGCTGCAGTTCACTCTACTGAATATGTGGAAACATATACCAGCATGTAAACAGCTGCAGAGATGCAGCTGTACCTGTCTGAATCAAGCGAAGGACATACTACAAAACAATTACCCCATCTAGTGGAACATCAGTATCAACAAGCTTTACAATAAAGGAAACAGATAATTGGCTAAAAGTAAGAAGAGCAATACAAATAAACAAGCAACTCAGGTGTTTAATTAAATGTACCAAAGTCAAGTCTGAGGCAAAAACAGCTTCCCAAGCAAAGGACAGTCAGAAGGCCCTTCTTAATTATGCTTGTAATCTCAGGAGCACAATGCCACAATGCACTGAGATGGTTTTAAATGATGTTATTTACACTGAAGTTGAAGATATAGCTAATCTACTGACTGATAAGTTCAGATCAAACTCCTCTCACCCCCATCTATCTTACATGAAATATCTGAAACCGACTCACAACCAGCAGTTACACAAGACCAAGTCCTAAAAGCACTATCAAAAGTAAAAAAAATCTTCATCGGTGGTCCTGACAATATCCCAGGATGCATATTGAATAGCCTGAAGTCTGATTTAGCCTCACCTGTAAAAACTCTTTTAACCTTAAACCCCGTGCTTTGTATCAAGTGAATGAAGAAAAGCAACAGTTATTTCCTTGCATAAGAGAGGACCATCCATGAACTCAGGCAGTTATAGTCATATAAGCCTGACCAGCCTCATATGCAAAGCCATGGAAAGAACTGTAATTAATCAATAAGGACATAGGGAATGTCCAAACACTGGCTCCATCTTAAGTTGGATTCATGAGAAGCAGGTCAGGCTTACACATCCTGGTGAACTTTTTTGAAAAGGTCACCAAAGCAATGGACCTGTAGCTGTTCTCCATTCACTTGGTACAAAACCTGTATGGAGGCTGAAACTGAACAGTCTTGTTAGGGGTGTGGCTGAGACTGAACAGTGTTTTTAGGGGTGTGGCTGAGACTAAACAGTGTTGTTAGGGGTGTGGCTAAATTGTACTTCATTTTATTTGAGATGCATTGACAGATATTGTCAGGACCCATTGATCCAGTAATTTTAGCTTTTGATAGCACTTTTAGAACTTAATCTTGTGTGACAGCTAGAGGTAAACCAATTTCAGGTATATCTTGAGGGACAGATGGAAGGGAGAGAGGGGTAATGTTAGAACTAAAATTATTGGCCAGTAGATTTGCTATAACTTCAGCCTCAGTGTAGGTAATATCGTTCACAATCAGCTCAGTATATTGCTGTTTTGTGCTTTTGAGATTATGAACATAAATAAAAAATGCCTTGTAGTTGTCTTTGGCTTGGGTAGCTATTTTAGCCTCAAACTTGTCTTTGGTTGATTTTATTATGATCCTGACCTGCTGTTTATTTCAGTGACAAGGGGTCTATAATTCTGGGAATTACTATTCTTACTTTTGGTCAAAATTCATTTCCTTTTATTATAAGGCTTGTTGATATTATGGCTCCACCATGTGGGTTTATTTCTGGGGTTTGCCCTGCACTTGTTCCTATGGGGTACAACCGCATCTGTGCAGCTGTTTACGTGCTACTATACATTTCTCTGTATTCAGCTGAGTCAGCTGGATTTGTATGGGGATTTGAAGGTTTTTTCCAGTAGATCACTTAGGAGTAGGTAGGTTCATCTTAAAGAAATTTGTACAGGTACCTTGGGTGGAAAGGATCTCTAGTTTAAGTTTTATTTTGAAACATAGGATCATAGGAGGTTAGTACGCTATTGGCCCTGAGGCCCTTATAAGCCTAGCCAAGAGTTTAGCCCATGTTTAGACAAATCAGCACCCTATGCCCCTGTCCAGCAGGGACACGGGTGGAATCCCAGGGGTATATTTATAGTGTGCTTTATATTCAGACCTAACAACTGATGAAAATACATGGTTGTCCCCCTTTACAAAGCCCTCATTAGGCCAGTCATTGAATAAAATACCTCTTTTGGCATGTATCTGTCTGGGCTCATGCAACAAGTGGAATGCCCATAGCGATACCTTATAAAAAGGATACAAAGCCAAAACAATATGTCCTACATGGACCACTATATTTGGTCTCTTACAGACTGCTAAGCGGTGACCTGTGCCTGGCATACAAGGCATCCTCCTTCCCATTACTGATGGACCTACAAGGCATCCTCCTTCCCATTACTGATGGACCTACTTCACATCCACAAGTTAAATGCTATCAGAAATACCCGATCCAGGGACTTGAACCACTGCTCTGGAACAGACATATTCCTGACCACATTCACATGTAACTTGGTCAGTGGATGGGTAATAGAAAAATTATCCCTGGGCTTCCCTCTGTACTACTGCTACTAATGGGCAGAGGCAGGTCATAAATGCTTTATACCAATGCATAGGTCCTCTCCAATTATCTATGTTTTGAACTAAAACTTATCACTAGAGCAATACATAAATACAGATCTTGTAAAAGATGAGGTGAATACAAACTCCAGTGTGGTAGGTTATTTTTAAGCACCAAATGGGATAACTGACTAGGCTTAAAATGAATGGCAAGGGCAGTTAGGCTAGCACTAACCTATAAGTCTATAAAAAAGCATTATGTCCTGCATATGAATGCACAGAGTAGCACTTACCTGAACTGCTTCAGCTTACGTTTAACTATCAGTAATGTAATAATAAGAAGTTTTATTGACTGCAGTGGAGAAGTAGTTTGAAAAGTGAATGCTAGCATATGCATATACTATGTATATAAAAATGGCTGCACTTATGTGAAAAGGGACCACAATGTACTTGTCAAAGTTTGCATTTCTTGCACAGAATCAAGAAAAACAAAAAGGTACTGCTATTAAGTTTAGTGAAAAATAAACATAAGAGAAGTTCTGCAGACCTCCATTCAATGTATGAAAATACTAATTAAAACTGTTGTATTCTTAAGAAATAGGACCACTTACACAAATCAAAATGGGCATTTTTGCACAGACTTGTATTCTACTGAGAAACATACAGTGTAGAAAAACATTTTGGCATTTAGGGCTGGGAGGGTGGCCTAATGGTTAAGGTGTTTGCTTTACAAGCACAAGGTGCAGGGGTTGAGTCTCACAAGGGATAATTGGCTAGGCTTAAAATGGCTCGCAAGGGCAGTTAGCTTAGTATGAACTGCTTTCACTTTTCCTTCACTGTCTCATTATGCATTACACACCAGTCAGCTGATACAGTCTTAGCCAATGGGAAATGGTGCTCACTGTGTCTTCTAGCAGCTCACATAACCTCCATTGAAGCAGCATTTTCTAACACCCCACTCCCAAATGGCAATAAGAAGAGTAATATAAGATGCAATCACCTTATTCTTCATGGGCGTGCTGAAGCTTGGGAAAACTTAAGAGCAAGTGACTGGAACTATGACTGTATGAACTTATTACAACAGCTGTTAGTACATTTAGCAGTTATAACAGCTGTTGGTTCCTTTAGCCAGCTCTTTCTGTCTTGAGCTGTAATAAAAGCTGTTGGGGCTATTAACCAGATCTTTTACTTTAAGTATAATCTTATTGGTTTTAGTCAGATCTTTCTATCTTTAGCAGTAATAACAACTATTGGGGCTATTTAGCCTGTTCTTCTCAGTTATAGCAGTAAAAACAGTTGTTTATTTTCAGGCTTTTTATTTTTTCAGATCTTATTTACCTGTTGCTTTGTGGTGAACTACATTAAAATCTTGAACCTTACGCTATAAATATTGTAGCTGTCTACCATTGCTAGTGGAATAACAGATTCCTTCTCTCTTGACTTTCATCAAAGTAACCTTTATTGGCATGATAAGTGCTTTTGTCATTAGACTTCATCGATACTAGTCATTTGATACCATTGATGCCTTAGTTATACATACATTAAGTGAGGGAAAATTTTAAGGAAATCAGAGCAAGCCAATAATAGAGAACCTATTATTATCCACTCAGGAAGTATTTTGGCCCTCTTATTTTGTTTATCCTCTCCTGACTGGATGTGCTCCTGATTAATCCAAACTTCTGTAACAGCAAATGTAGTGATTCAGTTAATTAAATAACATTGGGGGGAATTTAATAAAGCCTACACAGAGTGATTTTCCATGTAGGCATAGTGGCACAGAGCTTACATGGACATACGAAGCCGTGCGAGCCAGTAAACAGAGCAGAGGGGCATGCATAAGTGTGCGGACACAGAGGTGTCCGTGGCATGCAAATCATCTCATAAGCAGGTGAATTGCATGCAAATGAGGGTGCTGAAGTGATCCAGCAAGCAGATAGGCAGTCCTGCAGACCCCATGTTGGTGTCCGAAGTGTACATGGAAAATTTCCGTGTACAACAAAATAAAAATTGAACAGGGGCTGTAAAATCCCATTTAGAAGGTCAGAAATTGGATAGTAGGCACAGATATGCGCAAACCTAAGCCCTGTGTGTCCAAAAAATAATGCAAAATAATGTAATATACTTTTTTTAAATACCCATATTACATTTGCTGGTTGCTCAGCAGTGAGCAAATGTGCCGTTATGCAAAAAAAAAAAAAAAATATTTAACAAGTATAAAAACAAAAACTAAGAAATATGTGAGAATAATGCATTATAGGGCCCTGCATGGAATATGCACAATGGTAGATTTCAGTGGTTGTTAAGGAGGCAGGCCCCGGAATAGTGTAGTATCCAGGTTGTTTGCACTGATCCTTATGCAAATGGGTTGGGGTTACTGAATAGCAAAAATGGGCTACTGTGTCTGCAGATAAAATCTGTGTAACCCCAGAACCATGTTGGTGTCCACAGAAGAGCTAGCTAACATCAAAAGGGGATGTGTCACTATATGTTTAACCGGATTTGAGCTTAGCAGCACCCGTTTGTGTGGCTCTCTTCTCATTTAAGCAGGGATGTGTGTCCAGTGCTGTTAGGGCACGTGTTTTAGCTGGTTTGAGTTGTGCTGATCATGCCTGTCCTTGGGGGTGTGTCTACTGACTGCTGAGCATTGTTTATACCAGTGGCATGGGTTTGCGTGCTGCACTGCAGTGCTTAGCAGGAAAGGCAGTTAAAAACCAAAAAAAACAAAAAAAAGGAAATAGCCAGTGAAAGCAAATCATGTATAAGTTACTGATAACCCCTGTTCCATTTATACTGGGCCATTCAGACCCCTCAGTGATGTACCTGGCATTGGAGTACAGACCTGGGAATTTTAACTGACAGAATGCCAGGGGGTGCTGCTGCTCTGCTACATCTGTATGTGATAGATGCTGAGGTCAGTGCTGATGCTGCTGCTGACAATAGGCCTAGGCAGAGAAGGAGAAGATTGTTCAGACCCAGTGTGACCTTCCAGGAACTACATGAGCTGGAGATTGCAGAATGCTACTGGGTGGACAGGGACATACTACAACAACTCACTGAGCTCTGTTGCCCTCAACTCAGACCCAGAGCCAACAAAGGGAATGCATCCCACTGGAAACAAAGGTATATGTAGCCCTTAGAATACTAGCTACAGGTACTTTTCAAAGACTAACTAGGGACATGATGGGGTTTACACAGGCATCAGCATCCAGGGCACTACACCAGTTCCTGGCTGCCATTCAAAAACATACCAGTGAGCACATTTATTTACCCTGCTCCCCTGCGGAGAGGGCCATGTAGCACACTACCCTGATGTACTGGGTGCCATAGATTACACTCATGTCCATATCAAAGCACCGCCCTTTGAGGAGGGTAGAGTCTACGTCAACCACAAGGGTATCACTCCATCAACTGCCAGGTCATGTGCAATACCCATGGCATTATCATGAATGTGTGTGCTGGTAGCCCTGGCAGTTATCACGACTCCCATGTCTGGCACTCATCGCAGCTGTACCAGATGTTCGCCGGGGGGACATAACATACAGCCATCTACTGGGGGATGCTGGCTAGGCACTGAAACCGTGGATGATGACACCCATCAGAAATGCACACACACCTACTGAAGAACATCATAATGAGGCACACAAATAAACTAGGAACATCATAGAGCATGTGTTTGGGCTGCTCAAGTCACGGTTCCAGTGCCTCGATATATCTGGTGGAGCAGTGCAGTACTCTCCAGCCACTTGTGCACAGATGTTCACAGTATGTGCCATGCTACACAATATGATTTTGTGGAAACAGCTGTGACAGGATCAGCACAGGGAAGGGACATACAGCCCCCTACCACTGCTAAGGTCCCCACAGCCATGCCCATAGGGGTATTCAGAGGAGGAACCACCTGAGGCTGTCCCTGTAGGCAGACATAGGCATGCCCAGTATGCCCTGGCCTTGGCAAAGAGGCAAAGCATAACTCATGCACTGACAACCTAGGGTCCTATGGACTGACACTTTTCTGTGACTCACATACATAGTAAAAAAGATGCAACCCCACAACACAACCTGCACCTCACCCTGTATTGGTTGTGCACTGCGTGCATCAGACAGCGTCAGCCCTGCAACACAGGTATCTCAACTGCTGCATTCACAAGGTAAGTCACTGTCCTTTACAATGAATGTATGGAGTACTGCACTATGGTAGCATATGTATGGACCTGCTGCTTGTATGCAAAGTAATAGAGTGGGTTACTGGGCTACTTGCAGAGAGCTAACAACTATGTGGGGTAACAGGTACTTTGTCCAAAACTGACTGCCCCATAATATGCAGTAGGCCACAAGGCAGCAAAACCCACTGCAGTATGCAAGGGAAATGCCAAACAGTGGGGTCATAGGACAGACACACGACTATCAATGCTGGAGTCCCCTTCCCTCAATGCATCAGTGTCCCCATACACCTGTAGTAACAGTATGTTTGCATGGATATATCAGCAGACCACACAATCCCAGTGCTGTCCCAAACAACCTGGCTACACATTCTAATTTCCACAATATGCAGGGGTCAAAGTGTTATGTCTGTCTGCTGTTGATAGTGTGAGGAAGTAAACCTCATGTTCAGTGGCTGGTGTGGCTAAGTGGGCTAAGTACAATAGCATGGTTGATGGTGTTCATGGTTTGAAACCGGCTGCACCTTCAACTTTTCCATGTGAGGTCCTCCTATGCTAGGAGTCCCACAGACTGTCAATATGCCCTAATCTGTTACAGCAAGGCACCTAGACAAAGACATAAACCATGGAGGGACAGAGGGACAAACCTACAGTCATTATACATGCACTGAATAACCTAGAAGCTGGTTAGTATAATAGATTGCAACAGGTCAGAGTAGCACCTGGATGTAAAGGCCATCACTTAACTGTGTCAGTACTTACAAAAAAAAGAAAAAACTTTGCTAGAATCTCCTTGTGTTCAGACTGAGTGTGCTTCTCAGCTGATAAGTATATTTTCTTGTAGTTTTTAACTGTTCAGAGGTGAATAAAACAATAAGTGAATTCAGTTCAGAAAAAAAAATTCTAAGCTTGTTTTTTGCCTTTCCTGTAACTAGTCTAGTCCAGATACAGATTTGCTGTATCCAGGACTGTTTGTAAGCTTCTGAGCCCCCCCCCCCAAGCCTTTCTGTGTTGGAGGGAAGCCTTCTAGCTTATCAGTGGGAGTGATAAGCACTAGGTAGCCTATCTACCACAAGAGGAGTGATTTTTGGCTCAGAAGTTGTAGTTTATTTGCTGTTTGGGCAGTTTTTCCATCTTTTTCAACTTTCTGATTTAATAGCCCATGTTTGTGCTTGTTTCCAGCTTTTCCTGTAACTAGTCTATTCCAGATACAATATACTGTATCCAGGACTGCTTGTAAGCTTCTGAGCCCCCAAAGCCTTTCTGTGTTGGAGGGAAGCCTCCAGCTTGTCAGTGGGAGTGGTAAGCACTAGGTAGCCTATCTACCACAAGAGGAGTGGTTTCTAGCCCAGAAATTGTAGTTTATTGGCCTTTTGGGCAGTTTTTCCATCTCTTTCAACTTTCTGGTTCAAAAGCCTGCATTTGCACTTGTTTCTCGTCTTTCTGCACAATGCCAAAGTCTGCTCTTCAATTTTTCCCTCAGATCTGCTAGTTCTCTCCTCTCCTGCACTTTTACTAGCTTATTAGTCTAGCACTTTACCAGACTTCTTGTAGCAATTATTGTAGCACACAAAAGTGCTATCAGCACTGAACGTTCTACAAGGAAACAGCTCCAGTACTTATTATTAATGCCCACTCCCCCCCCCCCCAGGCATGTCTAAAGGTCAGTTCCCTGTGCTTTCTCCTATTAACCTGGTGAACTTGGGCATCCTGAGGCAATGTAAGAACTGCCTCATGTACACTGACAACCCTCTCCTCTTACTTCCTAACACTCAGACTTGTGAGAGATGCACTTATATATTCAAATTGGAAGCCACGCACTCTCCAGCCAAGACCGGAGTAGCTGGTCAAGAGGAGAAGGTCAACACTTGCACCACACCACATGAAACACATAGCCTTCCAGAACACACACCAGCACTGACTTCACATAAAAACACAAACAACACACCCACCTTCTCAGAGGCTCTCAGTAAAAATCTACCCAAACAGCAGAGAGATCCGAGGCAGAGAGCTCCATGACCACTACAACACAACACTAATCATGAGGTGCATAAGTCTTCTAAATTGTGTGCCACTTAACCAAAACCCCTAAGTCAAAACAGCATGCCCAACACACTAGTCATAGGTGACTCGATAGTGATGCACACTGATGTCTCACTATCTAGGTTGTGGGTATAAGGATAAAGTAACAGTCAGCTGCCTGTCAGGTGCCAGGATCCACCACATAACCCACACACTCAGGTCCCTTAACAACAGGTACAAATATGACTCTGTCATTGTACATGTGGGTGTGAATGACCTGCGACGCACCTCCCTGGACTACATGAAAAGAGACATGGAGGAGCTCTCAGATTATGTAGCCCAGGCGGGTATGACCCTAGCCCTGAGCAGCATCCTACCATCACCCTGAATGATACCACAGTACAAGTAGAAAATGACTGATTTCAATAATTAGCTAAATTTCTGGTGTCATTCTAAGGGGATCTAGTATCTATCTGCCTGGGATGAAATGATTGACAGAGCTCAATGGTTTGCCAGAGATGGCCTGCATCTGTCATCCCTGGGCTTTTGGATACTGGCCAAGGCTCTTGCCACCCCTATAGGGCCTTTTTAGGTGGTGTTTCAAAGACCAAATTATCACTGTAATAGCTACAAACAAATGCAATCTGAGGGTCATGCTGAGCAATGCTAGAAGTCTAAATCTCAAAATGCAATCGCTCGAAGCACTCCTTAAAGTGGAGAACATTGACATTTGTGCTATAACAGAGACATGGTTCAAGGCAGCAGAAAGCACCCCTGCACTACCAGGCTATAACTCATTCCACATCTTTTGGCCCCAGAACTTGGACAGAAGCTCCAAAGGCGGTGGTGTTTCCATATTCATAAAAGATGCACATACCTGCAGACTGGTAGCCCAACATAACGTATCAGAGATACTTCAGGTGCAGCTAACATTGGGTGATACAGTGATTCAGGTTGTAGCCTGCTATAGGTCTGCAACCATGTCTCAAGATTCACACTCAACATTCCTAAGCACCCTGGAGAATATTAGGGTCCAACCTAACACTCTCATACTGGGCACTTCAACTACCCTTCCATTAACTGGGAAAACTACTCATGTACCAATACACTTGCCCAACGTTTTCAGGAATTCATCAATTCCAATGCCCTGGACCAGCTTATTCTTACTCCCACTAGAGGTAGCAACATCCTTGACCTTGTCATTACTAACATGGGCTACCATTGCTCCACACCAGTAGTCAACTGCTCCCTGGTTTAAAATCTGTCCCTATTTGTCCCTCCATCATTTTAAGCTTTGTCCAGATTTTTGCTCTAAAAATCTGGATAAAGCCTAAAATGATAGGGGGACAAGAATAGACAGATTTTAAATATTGCTCTTACAAACTTAGAAAGCTGATAGAGTAATAGGTTTTGCATTAGCATGAATTCCCTGAAGGATGTGGAGTCTTAAACTCAAATGTTTGTCATTATTTAATGACTTCAGTCCTCAGCTATTTGCCAGAAAAGTACAGATTTTAGGAGGAACACACCAACATTATGAGTCAAAAATCTGGACATTCTGTGAAAATCTGTACAGTTGAGAGGTGTGAATCACAAACACACACACAGTCATTTCCTCATTCATACCTGCATTCATTCACACACACACACACAGCCACTTCCTCATTCATACCTGCATTCATTCACACACACACACACACACACACACACACACACACACACACACACACACACACACACACACACACACACACACACACACACACACACACACACACACACACACACACACACACACACACACACACAGCCACTTCCTCATTCATACCTGCATTCATTCACACACACACACACACACATCCCCATTCATTCACACACACACACACACACACACACACACACACACACACACACACACACACACACACACACACACACACACACACACACACACACACACACAGCCACTTCCTCATTCATACCTGCATTCATTCACACACACAGCCACACACACACACACACACTTCCTCACACACACACACACACACACACACACACACACACACACACACACACACACACACACACACACACACACACTTCCTCATTCATACCTGCATTCATTCACACACACACACACACACACACACAGCCACTTCCTCATTCATACCTGCATTCATTCACACACACACACACACACACACACACACACACACACACACACACACACACACACACACACACACACACACACACACACACACACACACACAGCCACTTCCTCATTCATACCTGCATTCATTCACACACAAACACACAAACACACTCACACACACACACACACACACACACACACACACACACACACACACACACACACACACACACACACAGTCACTTCCTCATTCATACCTACATTCATTCACACACACAAACAGCCACTTCCTCATTCATACCTGGATTCATTCACACACACACACACACACACACACACACACACACACACACACACACACACACACACACACACACACACACACACACACACACAGCCACTTCCTCATTCATACCTGCATTCAGCTTCACACACACATACACACAGCCACATCCTCATTCATACCTGCATTCATTCACACACACACACACACACACACACACACACACACACACACACACACACACACACACACACACACACACACACACACACACACAGCCACTTCCTCATTCATATCTGCATTCACTCACACACACACACACACACACACACACACACACACACACACACACATACACACAGCCACTTCCTCATTCATACACACACACACACACACACACACACACACACACACACACACACACACACACACACACACACACACACACACACACAGCCACTTCCTCATTCATACCTGCATTCATTCACACACACACACACACACACACACACACACACACACACACACACACACACACACACACACACACACACACACACACACACACACACACACACACACAGCCACTTCTTCATTCATTCCTGCATTCACTCACACATCGCTCTCACTCTCCCAATCTCACACATACACACACACAGCCACTTCTTCATTCATTCCTGCATTCACTCACACTTGCCTCGAACTAATAAGCTTAACTGCAAAATAAACTGCTAACTGTTCACTAAGCTAAGCTTATTAGTTCACAGTGCCCCTGTAAGGAAGTCGTGGCTCTCCAGGGCACTGCAGCACACACTTTCGGAACCCCTGAAATATGCACTTTATGCATGCCACGGGGGGGGGGGGGGGGGGCTTGGGAAAACCTGGATTCAACAAAGGAGCCAAGAATCAAAAAAGTTTGTGAACCACTGAATTACCACATTGATGGTAGTCCACTGAACACAGAAGGCGTTAGAAGAGATCTGGGAACACAGGTTGACAGCAACCTCTCTTTTGACCACCACATTGCAATTGTGGTCAGAAAGTCCTTCTATGTAATACATCTCATTATTAAGGGTTTTGCATCCAGGAAGAAAGAGATCATTGTCTCCCTCTACTCTTCCCTTATTAGGCCAGTCATTGAATACAATGCCCTGCAACAACTGGAGAGGCCGCAAAAGTACCTCACAAAGAGGATCCTAGACCTTAAACACTTGTCCTATATGGACAGACTCAAAAATTTCCAACTATTCTCTCTCATATCGCTTACTTAGAGACAATCTCTGCTTGACTTACAAAGCCATGTCTGACCCAGCTCTGTTAGAAATGCTACATCTAAAGAAATCCCAATCCCTGCACACCACATGCTCCAGAGACCTCAACGTCATTACCAAAATCAACAGAATGTGCTAGAGGCACAGGTTCATAACCCCAGAGACTGCCCTTGCTATGTAATAGACTTCCCATACATGTCAAACAGAGCACCTCACTGGCGCTCTTCAAGAGAAGTCTTGATGAGTGGGTGGGGAATAGAAAATTCACCCCAGGGATCACTCCAGTGGCTCTACTCGACAGAGGCACTAGGAAATAAGGTCGGGTGGCACGATGCCAGGGTAATTCTATGGGCTAGGCTTGTAAAGGCTTCAGGGCCATTAGCCTAGTACACATCTATGAACCTATGAACAGGTCAGTGGGCTCCATTTAGTAGTATACTATAGGAAAACACAACTGTATGAGGAACACAGCAGACATATGAGGTGGAATGCTGGACATCCTGCTAAAACATTTACTGTGAAAGGTGTGAAGCCTGTCACCCTGTGTGTGGTGTGACATCATGTACCCCAGTCACATCATACCTGCAACCACTTACAGCAGGAAATATAGACAATGCCATGAACAGTAGTGGGACAAAGGTCCAAATATAAGGAAAAGGATTAACTACTGGCCAGACAAATGTAGAAAGTGCAGAGAATAACAAGTTTTTCAGTAGCATGGGTGTCCTGGTATGTATGGAGTCACTAACTCAAATGTCTGGCATAATTTCCTAATGTCAGTCTATAATGATTTGCCACTGCCCTACTGGAAAATCACTATGCTATGCAAAACGTACCATACATATCATGCAACACTGTTTACAGTCTATTAGATCTGTACAGTCGATAGGTATGAGTCATATAATACATTCAGCACACAGCCTGGGAATCCCTTGGTCAAAATATCAGTGAGGTACTGGATTGTTGAATCAGATACACCACCCAATTGACTACAGTACACAAAATCCTGGACTGGAGTACAGGTAGGTCTGGCCTGGAGTCATCTTGTAAGTACTGACAGTCACACTGGGCATGCTCCTACACTTAACTAACATACAGCTACACCTACCTAAGTTAACATCCCTGTTAGATATATATATATATATATATATATATATATATATATATATATATATATGTACATGTGTATATGTGTGTGGGGCTGTACGAATGTGCACACCTGCACACAGAATGCTGGGATTATCTGCACCTACACACAACATTTGTCTGATGGTAACACGCCAAGGCTGCATAAGGACATAATCCACCCAACCACAGAACCCTGTGCCTGTGGAATGTCACCCTGTAGACAGACAATGGTGAGCTGCTGGTGTAATGTGCAAAGGTTTCAATGCAGGACTTGGACAGGCCATATTGTCACTGGCCAACTGTCCACCTAGCAAACTGCAACCAGCCAGAAATGGTGATACTGTTAACTGTACACACATAGCAGGGGTAGTAACAGGTGCCCCACTGCTAGGACAGTAGATACAATAACAGAATAAATCAGGTTCCCTCTGTAGGCCACACATGCTGTGTAATACAAGGCCACTTTGCATAGCCCACAAGTACTATTGATGCAACCACATGTATACGAGATGTAACCGATGATGTGTGCAATAAGTACTGCAAGCTATACTGTGTAATAGTAGGTAGGTAGGGGTTCTAATCTCACATAAACCACCTTGCATGTGTGTGTGTGTGTGTGTGTGTGTGTGTGTGTGTGTGTGTGTGTGTGTGCGTGTAGATATTTCCCTTACAGCAGCAAAGACATGCTCATCTGGCCTATATCTCTGCAATCATCAATCATTTTATAGCCCTGTGACTAGCGTCCTCCTCAACATTGGCCTCCCTGTCAACATCTGCTGATGTCATCCACCTTAACAGCACTAGTTGACAATCTCAAAACAGGTAAGCTCTGTGGCACATGCAATAAGTACGTAGTACTCTAGTGTATCCTAATTGATAGGTAGGGGTTGTAATCATGCAACCGCAACTGTTTGGTTGTGTAAATATATCTCCATGCAGCAGTGTACACATGCCTATCTATATGCAATGGTTATACATTTTAAGGCCCTGTGACAACCTGACAGCCTCCCCATTGGCCTCCTTTACAAGGCCTGCTGATGTCATCCACCTTAACAGCACTAGCTGCCAATCTCAAAGCAAGTAAGCTCCATGGTGCATACACTAAGTACATATTGCTCTAGTGTATACTTACAGATATGTAGGGGTTCTAATCTCAGTAAAGGCAACTGTGTGTGTGTGTGAGTGTATGAATATATTCCCATGCAGCAATACACATGTAGGTGTGCAATTTTCATGCATTTTACTGCCCTGTCAGTAGCTGCTGGCCGTAAATAGCTCACATCTACCTAGGCATAAATGCTATCTGCCACCACCTACATTTGTTTGTATAGAACACCCAGGTGACACGTATCAAGGGTAGCAGGCCTTGTCACAGGATATGCATGCATGAGCACGCCAATGCCCCCATTGTCCCTGACACACTATTCTACAGATATGCACCTAGGTAACCATGCATGTATACAGCTGTACCTTGCTGATGTCATATGTCTGCTGTGCTGCTATGCCTTCCTGTGCCACTTTATTGTTGCCAAGTCTCCATAGCTTAGCCACATAAAATCTTGGAACAGAAACATACACATGTCTGTGAGACACCTGTCATTCTGCAACACTACCACCAATCTAAGATCATGCAACAATGGTACACAAAGTTTGATGTGTACTCATGATGTGTGCCAGCATACAGCACCTGTCATGGCATAACACTACCGCACTACAAAACTACATGTAATGTATTATAGTCATCCTGTGCATCAGACACATATGTGCATGTCCCTGCATCTATGGTATGGATGGGAGGGATGTGGCACAGGTATCATCACATGCACAGGGTGTGGTGTGGGGGTGTCACAGGCTTAGGCTGTGCCAAACAGCTAACAGCATGTGTGTGAGTCAGGAAGGGGTGCTGGCTAGCTGGGACATGGGAGGTGCTGTGTGTATCTGTTGGTGACCTGCATGTGACAATGATGTTTAAGTGTGTGGGTGTACACAGTCAGGCCCAGTGCTAGCCCTACACATGTGTATGTTGGACAGCTGTGGGCTGTACAGGGCAGAGTGGACAGTTCATCATCTCTGGTCGTGAACATGGGAACTGGCTCTGCCAGTAGTGGCACTGGCACCACCATGCCCAGGATCAGATATGGTGCTAGTACCTGAAGGTGACTTGTGTCTGCTGGGCCTTTGTCCCCCATGGGACTGCTCAGGACCATGTGTCCATGGTCTGCCATGGCATGGTGTGGACAGCACACTCCCTTCTGTAGTACTGGAGGTACTGCCACTATGGGAGCTTGACTGTGTATATCCACGTCGACTCTCAGCAGATGGTATTGCTGACCTACATCCACATGTTTGATGCCCAACTCCAACCAGATGTACCAGCACAGACGACATACGGTCAATGACTGACAATGTCTCACTCCACCTTTCCACTACATCAGTGAAATAATCCATAGCATCACCAATGTGGTGGAAAGAGACACAGATGTCAGACTGTGCTGCATCCATAATCCTGAGCATCCATCTTGTATTGCGTTCGGAATGTGCCTGTGTCTCCATGACAGACTGAAACATGTGTAGAGTGACCCATGATGTGACACCTGTGACAGATGGTGGATGGGTAGCAGTCCTCCTTTGAGCACCCCTGTCAATCTGCCTATGTGGGACCTCTCCAGCTCTCTGGCCAATGTCTACACTCACTGAATCCATAGTTGTTATACTCTCCTGTTCAATGTCACCACACTGTGGCTGTCCAATATCTGTGGCCTCGGGACTGGGTATGTGTGGGCATACTGCCTGTGTGCGGGGACAATGGGGAGGAAGTTGTATTCAATGTATGGGACAGATTCAGCCCCCAACAACCTCACCTGTGCCTCAGTATTGCCACTATCATCATCAGAGTCCAATGGGACACTGACACCAGGTTGAGAGGGGGGGTCAGACTCCAACCCCATTTTCACCTGTGAGGACGAAGACAAAATAAGTACATTACTACCTGCACTATTATGTATGGTAATACACACACACACACACACACACACACACACACACACACACACACACACACACACACACACACACACACACACACACACACACACATCTGAGGAGCAACAACTGCATTACACATACCACATCTTATTCCACATGTATAACTCACAAACAGACTACAACATACACAGACATGACAGCCCCTTATAACATGCACTGCAGCTACATCCAGGTAATGTTGCCAAAACTTTACACCTGTGAGATAAGCAATATGTCAGTGTATCTGATAGACCTACACCTAAAACACAGTGCACCTGTCTTGAGCATACTATGCCAGTTATAGTATCACTGCTTCAGGTATTTACCATCTCCATACCGTATGTGAACAGGCATCTGTGAGTGATTGCCTCCTGTATAGCAGACTATATAGACCTTCTCAACAATAAGTGCAAATGTGTTACTGCTCCTGCAAATACACAACTGTGATTACCCATTCAATGCATTTCAGTTAACCCCTCCAAAATAGAACATACAAGTATTGTACTCTGGCAGGGTATATTAGTGCTTGCTATTAGGTCTGAGCAAGTGCTGGACTGTAGGATGCTTTTTGAGTGCTTAGGTTGAGAGTTAGACTAGTTTCAAGTGAAAAACTGAAGAGGAGACTTAGTGGAGCCGGGAATAATTTAACCCTAGCTAACCAGTGCTGCCCGGTGCACAAACTGTGCAAACGCGGTTTTTAAACTACTAACTTCTGGGCTGTAACCACTCCTCCAGGGACAGATGGCTGCTCAAAGTTCCCCTCTCTCACAGGTGAACAGAGAAACTTCCTTGTATCCACGTAAGGTATGGGCAACTCAGAAACTTGTAACACAGCCCTGAATCCAGCACTAGCCTGAAAACTGGAATATACTAGCTTAGAAAGGAGGGAAACAAGAAATTTTTTTTTTTGAAAAGATAAGGCAAAAACAGTAAAAAGTACACTTAAAACAGCTTTAAACGACTACAAGCGATCAGAAAAGGCGATCACACTGTAGTGTGTAGCCTACAACAGTTAAACAATTTAGTTAAACAAAAAACAACTTTTTAAAAGTACAGGCAGTCAAATAAGTACAATATGTGAAAAAAACAAGCTTTTAAATCACAATAAGTGCTGGAAAAATCAGCATTTAGGCGGAAAACAGTTAAGTGCAGCAAGAAAATACAGAAAACTGATAATCACTCCAAAGTCTCTCTTTTAAGCTAGAAGGCTTGTATCAGTTTAAGGCTTTCTAGTGCTTCCCAGTAGGTTAGTTACAGGAAAGATGGGAAACAAGCTCAGATGTGGTCTTTTAAACCAGAAAGTTGAAAGAGATGGACAACTTCCCGAATGAACAATAAACTACAATTCCTGGGCCAAGAACCACTCCTCTTGTGGTAGACAGGCTACCTAGTACTTACCACTCTCACTGATAAGCTAGAAGGCTGCACTCCAACACAAAGGCTTGAGGGCTCAGAAGCTTACAAACAGTCCTGGATACAGTAAATCTGTACCTGGACTAGACTAGTTACGGGAAAGGCGGGGATCAAGTGCAAACATGGGCTTTAAAACCAGAAAGTTGAGAGAGATTGAAAAAACTGCCCAAATGGCCAATAAACTACAATTTGTGGGCCAGAACCACTCCTCTTGTGGTAGATAGGCTACCTAGTCCTTACCACTCCCACTGGTAAGCTAGAAGGCTTCCCTCCAACATAGAAAGGCTTGTGGGGCTCAGAAGCTTACCAACAGTCCTGGATAAAGCAACTCTGTATCTGGACTAGGCTAGTAACAGGAAAGGTAGGAAACAGCACAAGTGCAGCTTTTAAACCAGAAAGTTGAAAGAGATGGGGAAAACTGCCCAAACGGCCAGTAGCTACAAATTCTGGGCCAGGAATCACTCCTCTTGTGGTAGATAGGCTACCTAATGCTTACCACTTCCACTGATAAGCTAGAAGGCTTCCCTCCAACACAGAAAGACTTGGGGGGTTCAGAAGCTTACAAAGAGTCCTGGATACAGCAAATCTGTACCTGGACTAGACTAGTTACAGGAAAGGTGGGGAACAAGCGCAAACGCAGGCTTTTAAGCCAGTAAGTTGAAAGAGATGGAAAACTGCCTAAATGACTAATAAACTATAATTTATGGGCCACAACCCACTCTTCCATGGTAGATAGGCTACCTGATGCTTACCACTCCCACTGATAAGCTAGAAGGCTTCCCTCCATCACAGAAAGGCTTGGGGGGGGGGGCTCAGAAGCTTAGAAAGAGTCCTGGATACAGCAAATCTGTACCTGGACTAGACTAGTAACAGGAAAGGCAGGAAACAAGCACAAACACAGACTTTTGAATCAGAAGGTTGAAAGATGGAAGAGCTTCCCAAATGGCCAATAAACTATAATTTCTGGGCCCAAAACCTCTCCTCTTGTGGTAGATAGGGTACCTAGTGCTTACCACTCCCACTGATAAGCTAGAAGGCTTCCCTCCAACACAGAAAGGCTTGGGGGACTCAGGAGCATACAAACAGTCCTGGATACAGCAAGTATGTATCTGGACTAGACAAGTTACAGGAAAGGCAGGAAACAAGCTAGGAATTTTTTTTTTTTTTTTACAGAAAAGCAGCTAAAACAGCAGTAAATACAATTCAAATGCAGTGCAGGCTAGCACACATGTATCAATATTATGGCAAATACAGGTTAATTAAATGCAATTAAATTAACAAATGACTAAAAAGTGCAGAAGGCATTAAATTAGAAGCTACTTGTTGTGTCTTTTTGCTTTTCCCGGTTAGGGGTCGCCACAGCGGAACTCTGGTCCGCTAATGATTGGCAGTAGATTTTTACGTGCCGAGTTGCCAGCTCTGATGAACAACCTTCAATGAAGGTACACCCATTCACGCATGTCACCACACAGAAGATGCTTTAGCTGAGAATCGAACAGGACAACGTCTTACTGTGAGGCGACAACGCTAAGGCAGCACCACCATCGCAGTAAATTAGAAGGCTACTAACAAGCAGTAATAAGTGCAGAGTAAGTAACAGCACACAGAACAGCAACTAAGACAGTTACAGTAAGAGCAGCTGAATATATATATATATATATATATATATGTATGTATATATATATATTTTTTTTTTTGAGGGAGGGAACACAGCAGGATTAAGAGGCTACAGGGGTTGTCCTTCTCAAATACTCTCTTTGTACACAGTAGCAGTGCCTGAAATCATAATATGATCTCACTGCACTCAATTGAGTGAGCAAATGAGATAGGCCCAGAAGGAGTATCAATACAAACTTACAAGAGCAGTAGTGTGAGTTTTCCTGTAAAATCTATACCCACAGAAGCTGATTATACTCAAATTGTGTTGAAAAGGTTACAAATTCTGTTTATTTGCCTGTTTAAGCTGTATTTGTTTGTTAAAACTGCTGCTGATTCCCTGTTCTTTTATTGTTACATTGTTATAGCAACCACCTTCAGTGTTTTATTAATTACTGATGTTCCTGCTGCTAACTCCAGGTTACTACAGTAACCACAGGTCCATGTGCAAAGAGAAATAAAATCACACCTTGAGCTGCAGTAAGACCTGCATATGATATCTGTATATCACAGCCTAAGCAATTATGCACCCAGCTCATTGCTCATTAATAAGTCTACCTAAACTAACTTCTGCATCTCAATACCAACTCAGTTCAAAGCAGTTATAGTCCCCACAGCCCCCTAAATCATTCTTGTCTAAACAATGGACCAGCACTTTCTTCACAGCTTCTCTAGCCAGCCTGACTGAGTTGGGTATTTTGAGACAGTGTAAGAATTATCTCATGCTTTCTGATGATCATCTATTACTCAAATAGCATAACAAAGTGTGTGATAAATGTACATAATAATGGCATTGAAGCCTAAAGTCTCTTACACAGACAACTGAAACATCAGGACCCTTATCAGAACATCATACACTACATCTCACCATGACCTATCATGCTACAAATAATCCTTTGTATGCTTCCATAATGCAACACAAGCACAAAGCACCCTCAACAGCACTATCTGCTTGTTAAATCTACCATCTCACAAGGAGTCCCAGAGTGATGGATGCTAAACCTGTGAGGCAGACATCTAATAAACCAAACATTGTAATTATAGGTAACTCCAATTGTAAGACATTCAGATGTACCTCTTCCAAGGGTGAGCAAGGAAAGAGTAACAGCTATTTGTCTTCTGTTTGGTGCCAGGATCCACCAGATCACACACACACACACACACACACACACACACACACACACACACACACACACACACACACACACACACACACACACACACACAGCTGAGGAGCAACAACTGCATTACACATACCACATCTTATTCCCCATGTATAACTCACAAACAGACTACAACATACACAGACATGACAGCCCCTTATAACATGCACTGCAGCTACATCCAGGTAATGTTGCCAATACTTTACACCTGTGAGATAAGCAATATGTCAGTGTATCTGATAGACCTACACCTAAAACACAGTGCACCTGTCTTGAGCATACTATGCCAGTTATAGTATCACTGCTTCAGGTATGTACCATCTCCATACTGTATGTGAACAGGCATCTGTGAGTGATTGCCTCCTGTATAGCAGACTATATAGACCTTTTCAACAATAAGTGCAAATGTGTTACTGCTCCTGCAAATACACAACTGTGATTACCCATTCAATGCATTTCAGTTAACCCCTCCAAAATAGAACATACAAGTATTGTACTCTGGCAAAGCAAAACAGTTATGCCTAGGTCAAAATGGCAGCCCTTAACATTCTTAGGGTATATATGATCCGTAAGACAACAGTATCACACTTACCATGTACAGGACCTTAGACTCCAGCCACGCCTGACGTACCTCTGGAAAAGTGAGGGAGAGGTATTGTCAGCAATACCAAATGTGGCATTGTTACAGGGTAATATGTGCATATACCAACATTTACAGTAGCTAACGCGATACTGCCTACATTGCTGGCATTTGAGTATGTGTGCACAACTGTGTGTTAAAACCAACCCCTCCCCCCCAAAGCAGATAGACCTGACACCCATGTACTGGTATGCAGAGGCTGCCACACTGACTGATACGGTATTACAGTGATGAACAACACAGGAAGCCTACCTGGTTGCTCCTCTGATGTGGATGCTGTGGCACCCACCTCCATGATGTATGGGAAGATGAATGGTTGGGATCTAGTAGATGAACCCAGGTTTGCCAAGAATTCCTCTGTGGCTGAGAGTGGTCACTCTGCTGCTGGCCCTCCACTGGTGGCACCATGGTCCCTGGCCACAGCGGCAACCCTTTGCCATGCAGCATTGACCATATCTGTTGCCCGGTGTTGGACCTGCTCATAGATTTTGTCCTGTAGCCCTATTTGATGGGACTGCTGTGACAAAGTCAGCCCACAGTGCTACATACTGTTCACGATGCTGGTGACTCTTGGACAGCAGAATGGTATGATGCAGTCTGAGACCATCCAGGATAACATTGATTTCAGTGTCTGAAAATGGTGGGTGTCTCCTTTTATACATCCGTCCTGAAAGAGATTAAGAGGGTAACACATCACAGGACCAGATACATAGATGTCCACTATGTACAGACCCTGCACAACCAAAATGGCCTACACTATTCACTGCCACCTCCCACATCATACCCAACAGTCTATCAGCACACTATGTATGTGGCTATCACCAGCATAGTAGCAATAACAGTATGTCCCTGTGTGCCATGACAGAGTGTGCTGTATGTCTCCACACCCATCAATGTCGTCTACTGTGGTGTGTCCCCTATTGGCATAGTCCCACTACTATGTCATACAGCCACTGCCAGACACATAGGTGCTATTACATGTATATGAGGACAGTACAGTGACACCAGTGTGCTACAATGACAGACAGCAATGCAAACTTGCTGTAGTATATCTTCCCTGTAGGCATCATACCTGTCCAGTATACAGATGTTTGTAGCATGTGTACGTGTGCCTGATATATGTGGTCCTGTTGGCACAAACATGTGGATGTCTGGCAAACAGTTGGTCAATTATTTCAGCATATAGTAAATCTGGCTGTCACATGCCAGACCCCCCAGAAAAACCTTATACTACAGTAATAGCTGTTACTCTAGTCATACTCTTGCTTTGTATGACCAATATGTGCACTCTGTCACTGAGGTTGGACCTGTGTCACCCCACTAATAATGGTTATGACTAGAATTCCTGCTGTAGGGGTTTACCAGTTATGTTAGCCATAGCTGTCAAGTGGTGAGATACGAATGTCGACAAAAACAATGACCTAGCCAGAGTACATCAGGGATACCTTTACAATGTCTGAACTATTCCTGTGTGACATTCACAGACTGCGAGGAGCTGAATGACAGTACATCATGTGATATGACAGCTGTATCCACCCTTATGTACTGACAATATGCGTAACTCACAATCCAGTAGCTTTCATACAGAAGCCGACCATTGTAGGAGGGAGTGAGAGGGCCAGAGCTGTGATTTCACTCACAGCTGGCACAGTTGAGAGGCATGCCTGTAGCTGTTGGACAGCAGAGCATCACCAACATGTCACTGCTAGAGATGTACTACAGGCCTGCTGTTGTAATCCCCATTCCCCATAACTGCATTCTCCCATCTGCATCCCATTATATGGGGACATGTACGACATACCTGGTAGTGACATAATCCGTATGTGAACAAATCCTTTTGAAAACAGCTTGCTAACTCGTACTCTGTCTTGGTAAAGCAACTTACAGAGCTGTTTCCCATAGGCAGCTGCTTGACTTTTGTAGCTCATGCTCATTAACAGGTAATTGGCTGAGCACCAATCCGAGACTCAGACTTGCTAATTGCATCCAGCACAGCTGGGTTGCACTTTTATTAGCCAATAACATGGCACCACATTGCACTATTTAAGGCCTTCATGTAGGCCTTGGCTCCTTTCTTAGTCTTTGAGATGGACATTAGTGAAGTGTGGAGACTACAACATCGCAGAGGGTAGATACAAATAATGTCCACTGTTGAGATTTATGAGGTATGTCCACAGTTTTGCATGCTATGTTTGGCCATTGTCAAATGACATTGTGATTATCTGGCAGTTCAGTGTTAAACATTGCGGGTTGAGGTCAGTAAGGGGGAAGAGACATGTGTGTGTCAGACATCATACCCATCATAACATGTATGCTGCTGCAGTAGCTGCTAGTCTATAAGCTCACTATGTTTGTAGGGGCAAACTGTGAATCATGTCCTTGTTGCTAGACCTTTGCACCCCCCTTTATGTATGGATGTTGCCTGGATCCCTTGTAATAGGGGGTTGTGAGGTATGGTAGGTTTGTAGCAGGTAGCTTAACATACAACTGCATATGTTGCAGGCTGCAGCTGCAGCCTAGGACACATGGGAGAGTGTGAACACTTTGGAGGACAGCAAGGTATATGTGTCACTGAGGGAGCAGTGTCAGCTCTGTCATTACAGCCAAAGTGAGGGTACCCATAACAGTCCAGTCAAGGCATGTGCTTAAGGTTCATCTGTTATGTAACAGTGCAAATTAGAGAGTAATAGGCAACATATGGGTAGGCTATATGAATATCTGCAGTGTATCCCTACCTACAGGCTTTTGACTTGCAAATATGGGTAGCAGTTAATTTAGTAGCAGCAACCTGTTTTGCTTAAAATTGCATGACTCAGTCATTATTTCCTGTATTCACAAGAATGTAATTCAAGTGCAAACCCAGGACTGTGGGTAATAGAATGTACTGCATTCAAGTCATTTAACAGACTGAGCTACTGAGTCAGTACTGCAGCAGGTGTATTTGCAAGATATATGTGCATGCATACAGTCTGTGACACAGGATTTGCATTAGCATGTGTTTTCTGAACTGTATGAAGTGTAACACTCAAATGTCTGTCATGATTTTCTAACCTCAGTCTTTCGTGACTTGCCAGTACTTTACCAGGCACATATGTTTTTGTGAAATTCATGCCAAAACTAGGGGGCAAAACTCTGGACATTCTCCAACAGTCCGTACAGTTGACAGATATACCTGCTATCCCAGGCCTCACGTACATCCATTATTATTCATTTGGATGTGTACTGGTGTAATGTTTGCATCACAGTCGCAAGTACACTCCCATCTTTTCCATTATGTGTACATGCAGTATGTTAGTGGCAATCAATATATATTGGTGCAAATACCTGCTTTAATTCAGAGCTGAGTGGCATAGTGGGTTAATGCACTGTGCTGTGGTTGAAAGGGGGCCTGAGTTTGAGATGTGACAGAGGAGGTTATTTTGCAGGTGTGCCTAACACTGTAAGAAACAAATAAAATGATTAAGGCACTTTTAAGCAGTTTTAAGTGGGTCTGCTCAGGTTTACTTGGCCGCTGCTTAGCTCCTCTTAAACCTGAGCTAAAAATAAAGAAAGAAATGAAAAAGGGGGTAATAGGAAAGTGGTGAAATGGGGGCAAGCAGGAGGAAAAAATGCTGAAAGGCAGGTAGAGTTCTGCAGGAAGGGTGTAGGAAAGGACCATAGCTTTCCATTTCTTCTACAGCAACAGCTGTGCAGGTTTTACAGAATTTGGAATTTGGAGCCTCAGACCCCAGAGAGAGGGGTGAGGGTAACATAAATGTGCTCATTAATTAATGTAATAATTAGTTGTGTCCCGTGGACACGTGTGTGAAATGGAGATCTATGTATGGGGCAATATTTTTTTTTGTGGGACAGGAGCCCTTTTTTTAAGGAGAAAGAGTGGAATGTTGGGGAAGGGATATAGGTACATGTGGGGAGGTAGGTTGGGTAGGAGAGGTTGCATTTGCAGATAGACAAGACAGCATACAGGGGTGGTGTTTGACACATAAGGGGGTAAACACCTTGGACGGGGAGGGTGTTGTGGAATCAAAGATGCATGCACCCCCAGATGGCAGCAGTGTGACTGAGCTCTCCACCCATGGGCAGTCAACACTGCTCCTTCACTGCCCTGAAGGTGGCTGTGCTGGAGGCTGGATGCCAGGGGCACCAGGCCCCCTCCAGGTTGGCGAGTCTGAGCGCAATCCGGCACAGGTGTTGCTCATACCCATGATGAACTATCCTGTGCACCATCACTGGTAGCTAATTCTGGGTGACAACTCCTACTCCACACCCAATCTCAGGGGGATGGGCCCCATCCCCTGAAGCGGTTCCACCCATAGGTGGTGCAGGGCCAGCTGAGGGGGCACCACCAGCTTGGGTCCCAGACATGCTGGGATTCAGTGCCATGGCTAGCTGAGGTAGAGTAGACAGATTACTAGGAACCGGCCTACCCAGTCGAGCTGTGGTGTTGAGGTATTTCAATGGGTATAGGTTAATAATGAACAAAACATTTAGTTAGCTATAACAGCATACCAGAACATTGCAAATAAGCCAGTAACATAACAATGCATAGTATATGGAACACAACAATAAGTAAGATAACAGTCAGTATAGTAACAGCATGTCAGTAATAGGTATAGCATAAGGCCAACAAAATAAGTAATTCAACAAGATATGTAAGTATACAACCATTGTAATACATAACAATAATAAAACACAAGGGACAACATAACATTTAGAGAACAACATATGTTAATAGTAAACTATAGCCAATGTATAACAGTAATAAATTATGATGAAGATCAGGGTGGGGGAGAGAGTAATACAGTCCATTAATACCAGTATAGGATATATAGTATGGAACAATATGAAAAATGTATTTTAATTTGCGCTGCTTCTATGCTGTGCTGGATCCAAAGTCTTCTTAAGACACACAGTCTTGCTGTGCTGTTTACTGTTGAATCAGAGACACATAGCTTTGGATGACTCCATCTGTAGTCTGTTTAAAGCACCAAGCCTTTCAAATTGCACACTGATAAAGAAATATATTTTGCAGCTATAAGCACAGTTACAGATAATTTATTTTTATAACAAACAACACATACTCTTTCTGTCAGTTTGTAGCATATATTTACAAAGGTTTTCTTCACAAGCAGTATAGATGATGACTTTCCTTTCTCCATACAATACCTTGAAACAAGTGTGTTTCTACCAAAATACCTCTAACATATCTGAATTAATACAGTTATATACAGTTCTATTCATGCACATAGATTTTGTTTTTTCCTCTTGGTAGACTTTTCTATTGTCCTTTTGTGATTTACTTGTAAGCACTTCTGCTGATGTGAGGATGACATTAACAGAAATTTGAAAGGAAACATCTGTACAAGCTGTTCTGCTGCTGTTCCTGTCTGTTAATGGATATTTGTAAACTGTTTTGCAAACACGAGAAAAACATATAATACTTGCTCTCCAATATTGCTGTGTTAGGCTTTTTCTGATGCTGTGAAGAGAAACTTGTCTGTTATACATATAGTATGAATGCCCATTTTACATTGCTAAACTCTATACATAAATTCAAGCAAACTTTTTATTCTATGCTTTATCTTTCAGCATATTTACAACAAAATTAATTTCAGCCTTATATTCATAATCTCTAACAATTCCCTCTTTTTTAAACATACTCAAAACACTTTATACTGATATGTATTTTTTGATTAGATCATATAGAAACACATTAAAAAACAAAACCTTTAGTCTTTTTTTGATACAAGTCAAAATGCAATTTTACACAGTTAATACAATGATATTAAGTATTACAACCAAAACTAAATGTATCTAACAACATTTTCTGCAAACCATTCTGTGAAAATATTTTTATTAGTTATGAGCTGTGTCTGATTTAGTTTTATTTTTTAACTTGATTAATTTATTCTTTTGCAAAAGAATAATTTAATTTATGACTTAGAACTGTTCCATGTACTCTTTGCAATTGTTGAATTAACTCTTTACTTTTATTAATAATTTTATATCAAAAGATTAGAAATAGACTAATATCTATAAAAGACTAGAACTATGTGCTACTGCAAGCATTTATACACTGCTGAAAATATACAGTTTTAATATCATTTTAACTGTAACGTTGTGGTTATATTTCTGAACTGCCCATAAACTTTAATTAAACAAGAAATACGGGCGAAGGCAAATGCAGATACAAGCAAGAAATTTATTTTAAGCGCTTTTCATCAGCTACAACAGCTGACGTCATCAGAAATGCACTCATTACCATAAACACAATATATATATATATATATATATATATATATATATATATATATATATATATAAACCACTTAATTACCACTAATGAGCACGTAAAATCTAAAGGAACAGGTCAAGTTCATGGTTCATAAGACCAATAAATACAATTCCTACGATTATAATCAAAAAACGAAAATTTTAGTTTCTCCATTTCGTTTTTTGATTATAATCTTAGGAATTGTATTTATTGGTCTTATGAACCATGAACTTGACCTGTTCCTTTAAATTTTACATGCTCATTAGTGGTAATTAAGTGGTTTATATATATATATATATATATATATATATATATATATATATATATATATATTGTGTTTATGGTAATGAGTGTATTTCTGATGAAGTCAGCTGTTGTGACTAAAAGCTTTAAAATAAATTTCTTGCTTGTATCTGCATTTGCCTTCGCCTGTATTTCTTGTTTTATTAGTTGGTTTAGCCTTTGGTGCGGTTCATAAACTTTAATTGACAGTGAAATATACTCTGCTGTTTACATATTAGTCCATTAGCTGCATGAATACAATATTTTAATATTTTTTTCTCTAGCTGGGGTAACCAATACTAGTACCGATAAAATGATGGTCCAAAAACCAATTATAAAACTGCAACTTGAAACTAGTGATAATATTACAACTTGACAAATTACTTTTGAACTTATTACAATGTATTCTGTACCGTATGTATTTACACAGACTGTTTGCTATTCATGCATTTCAATCTAGTAGGTACCCTGGACCAATTATTTTTAAAACATGGTTTTTCACATATATTCGTTACTAGACATTAATTTCATTTGTACTGAATTCTTTTGTATTTGTGCATACAAAGACTGTAAAGTACACTTAGTCCACTCTTACAAACGTAGGAACATTAACGTCAAGCAAAATCTTGGAAAATGTTTATGTCTTTTTAGAAATATCTAGTGGAATTGGCAGCAAAGGCATACGTCCTGTTATTTTAAACTACATACTCAGCAATTAGAAACATTCATGCTTTTTTATACCAACATTGTTTTGCCAAAAACATATTAAAATAGTGACCAGTCTTGTTCAATTTTTTTACATATCTTTACTCTCTCTCTTGTATAGCTGTAATAAAGCAATTTTAAATCATCTTGTGTATAGCTTTACAGTTTAACAGGTTGTAAATACAATTTAATACTAAACAATACAATAATAACTAGCATAAAATATCTTGGACTTTTAGATTTAATCTGTTTACTAGTGTTTCTTATGCACTAATACCTGTTTTTTCCTTCCCCCCTCAAAGAGTATTGTCAAGAAGGAATGAAATATTATTTCTTCCTGTAGCTCTATTTCAGACCCTTGTGCAGTACTGCTTATACAGTCAGTGTAAAACTGAGAAAATGCCCCTCCCCTGCAGCATTGCAGTATTGTTTATTTGCTTTATTAGGTTAACAAACTATGGACCTTTGTCTGATTTTATCATTTTTTATAAAGCTTTTTGCTATTTACTACTAGTAGTAGGTATTTATACCTTTCTGCATAATTTATTTGAACTGTATGATACTATAGCCCATTTTCTGGCTGTATTTGATATAACTAAGGTTTTTTACTTTTAACATTTATTTGCAAACTGATTATTAAGGCCATGGTTGCACAATTGTGATGTTTTATTACAATTACCAAATAGTGCTGCATGTAAACATTTTAACAATTTAATACCAATAATGTTTTAGAAAAATATAAATCACTTGTCTGGCAATCAGTCTTGGTATTGATCTTGTTTTCCCAACATTTTCTGTAACTATTTATGCAGCCTGGAAAGGTCTGAGCTCACATTTTAAACTCTGTAAACTATAGTTAACCTTTTAGCATTTTTCTTTAAATCATTTGTTAATACACTTACAGTTGTAAAACATTTAGAAATATAATAAGTATTTGTGATTTGCATAACTATGCATTTATACTACATAAAAATACATTGTTTTACAATTAGCTTACATGGATTTCAGTATTTTTTATTTATTTAACTGTCCTGCCATTAATTTTACAAAAACTGTTTGACTGATACCATCTATGATTTTATTTCTTTTTAAAATTCAGAACTTTAACTGTTTGGTGTAGTGTTACTATACAATTATAAAAAATTGTAAAAAACAGATATTAGCTTAACTAACACGTTTATATTTACATTATTTATATTTGCTGTTGTCTGCCTTTTATTCTTGTGCATTGTACTTCAGATAAAAAGAAAATACATGCATGTCAGTCTTGTGACTTTAAATCTTTACTGTTACTAACCATTTTCATTTGATTTTTATATACTAAAACTGTTTTGTACCTTTTGACTATGCTATTAGAATAGTAGTTATATGGTCTATTTTACTGTACTACTGATAAATGTATTGTTTTAACTGGATGGAAGTGTTAAACATTTGAAAATGATTTGTCCAGACATTAGATCCTACCATTCTACCATGTATATTTAACCATTTTCAAAACACAAACATATTATAAAATATATTTCTTTTGCACAGATTAGCTGTGTATACAGGAAGTCAGTCTATGTCAGTTTAGCTAATTTACTTTCTTTATCCTGCAACTGCTGTTCAAGAGTTTCCTCATAGTCAGCCTGATATATCTCAAGAGCCTGTTCTGCTGAATCTGAAACTCCTAAGCAGTTTTGAAAAAAAATGTATGTATAACTTGTCTAAGCTTCCTGAACTCAATGTGTCTGTCTTTTAGAAGTTTATTACATTCTTTTGTAACAAAATGTACTATAAGTTCTGTCAATAACTGATTTGACTGTGGTTGCAATTCTGAAATAAACCTTTTACATCTGGTGGCAGAACATAACTGTCTAACATTTGAATATAATGTCAGCATATTAACTTTTCTTGGTTCTTTACCATTAACATTTTTGTCTGTACAGTTTAACTTTTGAATAGTGGCATGCACTGTATTTTTATGACATTGTACACACAATAAACATTTTTTTTATACCACACATGATTTTCTTTTAGATACCAGTCAAATATTGCAATCCATTTGCATAATGCCTTACTATTAACTTGCCCTAATAAGGTTTTACATTTGCCAATTCGCTGTATATACATTCATTCTGTTATTGTTATTATTATTATTACCTCTACGGCATTCATACTGTATGTAACACAGAAATATTTTCTTACCAGTCAACAGAGGCAGATGGCCAGGCTGCTTTACTGTAGATGGTTGAAAAGTCTCTGTAGTCACTTGTGAAGTTGGTACAGCAAAACTGGCAGTTTCAGTCTTACAGCTTTGTATTGTACCATTTTTGGAGAATTTATGGCACTGCTCACCTTCCTGCACCACAGTCTCACTCTGGATTTAGACGTCTAATAAACTGTATTATTGCTGCAAACTGTAGAAAACTGTAGAAATCTGAAGTACTTCACATGAACGTTAGTTACTGTGCTTTTACAGGAGTGACCTTATACAAGGCATTACCCACTCACTCCCCCTGTTTTTGGATACAGGCTAGTAATGTTCACAGGGTCGCCATTGAAAATGTATTTTAATTTGTGCTGCATCCATGCTGTGCTGGATCCAAAGTCTTCTTAAGACATACAGTCTTGCTGTGCTGTTTACTGCTGAATCAGACACAGAGCTTTGCATGACTCCATCTGTAGTCTTTTTAAAGCACCAAGCCTTTCAAACTGCACACTGATAAAGAAATATATTTTGCAGCTATAAGCACAGTTACAGATAGCTTATTTTTATAACAAACAACACATACTCTTTCTGTCAGTTTGCAGCATATATTTACAACGTTTTTCTTCATAAATAGTACAGGTGATGACTTTCTTTTCTCCATACAATACCTTGAAACAAGTGTGTTTCTACCAAAATACCTCTAACATATCTGAATTAATACAGTTATATACAATTCTAGTCACACATATAGATTTTGTTTTTTCCTCTTGGTAGACTTTTCTATTGTCCTTTTGTGATTTACGTGTAAGCACTTTTGCTGATGTGAGGATGCCATTAACAGAAATCTGAAAGGAAACATCTGTAAAAGCTGTTCTGCTGCTGTTCCTGTCTGTTATTCAATATTTGTAAGCTGTTCTGCAAACATGAGAAAAGCATATAATACTTGCCTTCCAATATTGCTTTGTTAGGCTTTTTCTGATGCTGTGAAAAGAAGCCTGTCTGTTATACATATAGTATGAATGCCCATTTTACATGGCTAAACTCTATACATATATTCAAGAAAACGTTTTATTCTATGCTTTATCTTTCAGTGTATTTACAACAGAATTAATTTCAGCCTTATATTCATAATCTCTAACACAGTACGGTTATATACTCTATAGGTCTGTCCTTCCTTTATGTATAACAGTACCCTATAGCTGCTGTATCAAGTAAGTACCTCTCAAGCTATCTGCATGGGACAGTATAGGCTAAGCAGTAACACCTACAGGTACACAACTACAGAGGACTATTACACATCAGGTGGACCTTCATAACTACCAAGGTGTACTGTGGACTGATGTAGTGTGTCTGCGCTGTTCACATAATCATGTGGATGATAGGTCTATGACAGAGGGATTAGGCAACAATGATTACAATCCATGGCAGTGTGACACTTCAGAGACATGTATCATGTACAGTACAGAGAGTAAACAGCTATCATGCTGTCCATGGCAGGCACTGGGTTAGACCATCAACACATTTTTACAGACACACCAGGCATACAGCCATACCAAGATTACATATTTTATTTATTGTATTATCTTTTATTACTATTGTACTTGTTGCCTTTATTTTATGACATCTTATCACATTCCTGATCAATGTTGTTAACAGTCTGTTACATCTGAACACACAAATTATTAACCCATAATAAGGACTACTGTACCCATTTACCAGTAATTCCTGTGGGGAGAGCATCTGTTAACAATACATAATTGATTCAGTAATATTTATTAGTACTTGTCACTGGATTCAAACCCTGGTCTATGTGTGACAAAATGTACATCAGATACAGCATTTAACAACCTGAGCTACTGAGCCACTGCTGACTGTTAACTAACTGATATTTGCCTACAGCTCACCTGGAAACAAAATATGACCTGTAATAGTAGTACAGTTTTATACAAGATGCAGTGACAGTTGAACATACATACATGAGATTCATGCATGACAGAGATACTAGGTAAACTGTATATTAATGCACAGTATGCAGGCGCACACGATAAACTGTTAGTGGGTGAAAATATCTGTGACGTGTACAAACCATATTGGAGTATTGGGTTGACTACCTGACCCATATACAGTTGCAGATGGTATATTTACAGTGTACAGCTATAACGGTTTCATACTTGCTTGCAGCACCATACCTCGGAACAGGAATGCATATAGCTGAAATGCAATGGTTAACACAAGACAATCCTGATATACCCAATATACCTTGTGTGTTCTTGGTATTCCTTCAGATGTTAGTGCAGAACAAATGTCATAATGCATCTATCTTGTAGTACAGCTCTAAATCTACAGTTTAACATAACACTATTTTTTAGCTATACCTTGAGTCAGTTAGTGGTATTATTTGTGTTTTTATTTCAGAGCAGATGTCATACTCAATTTCATGAACAACAGCCCTACTTACACACATACTGTACAGCACAGCTTTATTAGGGGTACCTTCATGCAGTTATTGGTATATTTTCCAGTCTTTATTGCACAACAGTTGCTATAATGCAGGTGTTGCAATACAGCTGTAATTCAACAATTATTGCAGTAGAAACTTTTCATTAACATTATCAGGTTTAATGCTTTAATCTTTATTGCACTATAGTTGGCAGTATCCAGTTATTGCAGTAGAGGCCTATGTCTACATTCATTGCAATACACAAATCTGTGCTGTATGTACCTACTGACAGTGAATGAATTACTCTGTATTATGTATTTGACTATAAATTGCAAATTAATCTGTACTCACCACACTCACAGTGTAACCTGACCAGGCACCCTGCATGGGCCTCTAGGTTGCAAGCTCTCTCCTCTGCAGCTGTAGGGAGAGAAGCACACCATTATGCATACCTAGTCTATCACACATTCAGATTAGGTATTGGTAAAACAATGCTAACTCTGCTTACAAACTTGTGGGACATTCCCATCCTAAACATCCTGGACCCAGATGTCCAGAAGTTCCCCCTTCTGATGCTTCAGATTGTCATAGTGGTGATGGACCTGCTCACCTGTGTGGGTGATACCTGTAGCACTGGTGAGATCATGTGCCAGCTGGTCCCAGGCCTCTGTCTTATACTCTGATCCCTGGAACTGGACCTGCAGCAGGCGGTGTTCATGGTCTTTCACTAGGAGTCCAACCATGACCCTGGATTCCAGAATGTCCCACCAATGCACCCAAAAGCGCTCACCCTCTCCAACATCTGACATAGTTCCTGCACAGTTCAAACTCCAACTGGTTATGTTGTATTCCTGGCTTTTGCACTTAATGTTGCATGTTTTCCTACCCTTACACACCACTGGGCCATTTTTAAAAATGTGGCATGTCACTTGGCACCACTCAAACCAGCTTAGCTGAGCTGAGCAGTGCTTAAACTGGCAATGCTTAGCAGCGAGCAAACCAGTCAAGCTGTACTTAAGAGATTGTTTAAGCAGTGCTTATCTTGGCTTAGCAAGGCTTAGCAGAGCTTATCTGAGCACAGCAGATCATAATTTAAAAATAATTGGCATAATTTATCTTACAAAAATAATTGCTTAATTTCCCTTCCATGCATTCAAACCCAGCACCTACTGCACAGGAGGCCATAATTCTATCTTCTTGGCTACGTGGATATGTAGAATGCTGCTATACTTTTACATATACCTCTCAGTTATGTTTGAACACTGCTAAACACTGTGTCGTGCTGTGCAAACCCACTCAGCTATGCTTAAACATGACCTTTGAATCATAAATTAACTGCATCCGGTTTCTCTTTTTAGATGTCTGGCACATGTCAATCGCTGTGCACCATGCAAACTTTAAAAAAATATATAAGATTGAATTTATTGCTATCAGGCACTTGGACAGTGCAGGGGGTGTGTTACTCATCTATGGGCACAGTTAGTGACACACTCCCTACACTGATTCAATAGTGCCTTCCCCGGCTCTCCATCAGTAATGTGCCTTCATTAATATGCATGGCTCGCTACCAATGGGGATCCGCATACACGGACAAGGTAACATCCATGTAGGATCTACACTATTCCTATATGGATGTTATTAAATCTGGGGGATTAGTCTTTTTAAGATAATAGTTACAAAATTCATATTTTAATAGATATTTTAAACATATTTGCATCTTGTGTATGAAACACCCTGCAGTATCCACTTTTATGGGACTTTGCTTATTTAAATACCTCTCAACCTCTTAGAGTAAGAAATCTGGACAAAACCATTAATAAAAAAGGGACAAAGGCCCAAACATAGGGACAATTTTTGAATATTGCTTTTACAAACTTAGAAAGTTGAGAGAATAATAGGTTTTGCATTAGCATGACTTTTCTGAAGGGTATGAAATCTGAAATGCAAATGTCTGTCATTATTTTTCTAACTTCAGTCTTCAATGAGTTGCCACTAATTTGCTAAAAAAACACAATTTTATGAAAAACAGACCAAAAATATGAGGCAAAAATCTGGACATTTTGCAAAAATCTGGACAGTTGAGAGGTATCTGTAGGGACTTTGTAACCGTGCAGTCTAAGCATCTGTACTGGAAAGAAACTGTAGTTTTGTAACTATTACTTGTCAAGTAATAAATCAAGGAGGAGAGCCTATTGTATATCATGCAAGAGGTGGTCATGGAATACCACTGTAGTTGGTACTGGGGAATGGGAACACCACATGTTCCGAATGGACATGTGTTTAAAATCATTGGGAATGAGGGGCATCTGCAGGGTAAATGACACCTTCTCCTGAGTTATAGTAAGTCAGTTAATCTAAGATCAGTTAATAATGTACTTTAAGGTTATGTTGATGAAATCAAGGGAATAAAAATCCTTTATTTTACTTCCAGGGGTAGACAGATAAGATTTTTTAAAGCTTGAGATTCAAGATTCAAAAAAAAAAACAAGTATTAACCTAAGGTCCTGCAGCAGAAAGATCTGACAAAGGCACCAAAAGTTATTATAACAGCTTCCTCCAGTCATAGTTCCAGTCACTTCTTTTCAAGTCTATCCCACTGTCTGTATGGTCTTGTTAGCCCTAAAGGGAATTTGAATAGGGAAACTTCAGGTTGTTGGTCAAACTTTCCAAACTGTGGAGACCACTAGAGTACTTATTCTTCATGTGGGATATGCCTAAATGGTGTTCTGCTTTAAAGAAAATAGTCTAAAACACAGTAACAAACAGGAAGAAAACTCAGTGCCAAAATCCGCTACCACCAAGGTGTGTAGGAACCAATAAAACCAACTAGTATGGCACTGTAGAGGAACCAGCAACACAACCATCACATTCTTCCAAGCTTTTACTTAATAGCTAAAATAACTAAAATAAAACAATACTCCTAATTGCTTTAACTTGCTCACCGCATTTTTGTCCATACAAGGACTTCATCAGATGGCCAAACGGCAGTACTACCAAGTTTTTATATGCTCAAAATACCTTAATCACCCAATTAATTGTTCAATTTTACTTTTAAACACACAGAAATCCTGTTGAACAAACTATCTGGAACAAATTGTTATATAACATGGATATATCTAAACAGTCTATAAATTCCCTTTTCTTTACTATTAAAAATGATTAAATACTTTCAGATGTCCCTGTTAAATATAATTATCCAGGCAAAAGTGTGAAAATAAAATATGTATATAAAAAATAGAAGCCATTTATCGTACAGTGACTCCATTGTTCAAAGAGAAATACAAAAAAAAAAAAGTTTTGTAATAATATGAAATATGTTAAAACATATTAGTTGTTTTTAAAGAAAATAGCCTAGCCAATTAAGCTGACTTTTTTTAGGCAGAAATTAGAAGTCCACCCATGTGCAGTTGTGGAGTTCTGAGAAAGGAAAAAACAACTGTTTTTAATTAAATATGAATAAATATCAAAACATTTTAATTCCGTTTTTGCTTGGAAGGGCTGTAGTCCAGAAACTAAGTACCATGAGCTGCCCCCAATCTGTATTATTTCTGTTGTCAAACAACAGCTTTCTCAATTCTTGGCTTCCTTTTTGTGAACCAGTTGGCAACTCAATGGGTGACACAGGGTCCACAAGTAAGAACGTTTGCACTCCTAATTCCCATACTTCATCTTCATTTTTTTGGAAATAAATGTCCCCAGCAAAATATTCAATGAGATTTAAAGTAGGTGAACTAATGCAATGTAATAAACCAAGGAACTAAATCAGGAGCTAATTTCTGATGTAGAACTGGTTCATGCTAAGTCTGTTTTCAATGTGCAATTGTTTTGTTTAGGAAATGGCCATTAGTGTTTGTTCTATAAAATTTGTATGCAGTCTTAGTAGAATTCTTGCCTTTGATGTAAAAGATTGTGGGTTCTACTCCAACACCATGTAGATGGTTTACTAACACCGCAGTGTAGTGTAAGTATATTGTCCTTTGTATGAGATGTTAAATGGAGGGCTCATCTGCCTGTTTTGATGGTAGGTGCTGTGAGATATTTTTAATTCAACTGTGCTATTGAAAAGAGTTGGGAGAAGTTCCCCAATGTCCTGGCCAAATTTTCATCCAAAAAGTGGCTACTAACCTAGTGGGACTAACCAAGTCATTAAAGGATAAATAAATTAAATTTTTTAAACTAAATCCATATCTTTTGTCTTCAAAAGTAAAGAAGAAAATAGTATAAACACTGACAGTTTTGAACAGTGTTTATGATAATTGGGAGAAAGAGATAAGTAATAGGACAATGGAATGGCTGTGGGGAGCCCTGGACCATTGCCCTGTCTAGGGCCCCATTTGACCATGATCCTGCTCTGGGTGACTGAAGTGGTTGTGGTGATGGGTAATTTCTAACTTGAACTAGGAAAGATATTTATATTTTCAAGGTTCCAAGAGCTTGAAGTCACATCTTCTCAGACAAAGAGGGGGTGATGAGTTGGATGAGTGTTAATCTTTCTCTCTGAAATGTGTGATGAAAGATGGAATCAGAGGAAATGGAAAAGTTGTACAGAAATCTCTCCTGCCACAGAAAGTTGTTCCGCTAACTCCCCTTTGCCTTGAGCAGGAAAAAAAATCACTTCAAAGCCATTTGAACATTTACATCTAAGAGACATGTTCAGTAAACAAACTACTGAAGAAGAAACATAGGTGTGTCATGTCCAAAGCATGCTTTAGATGTAAACACTCACCAGAATCCTTAAAGTGCAATGATATTTGATCACACAGAGGCAACTGAAGTGTATGAGTTTCGCAAATCTGAAAAATCCTGGTAAGTAGTTTTAGAAAATTGAAAAAAAAAAAGTGAAATATCTACTATATCTTTTAGACAAGGTATGCAAATAGTGACGCTGACAGCAAGACAGTTCTGATTAAGTTCTGACCATTCAAATGGGGACTGGGAAGTGCATATACCTTGGGATGCTCTCTTCAAAGGAATGGCAGAGAGGGTCACATATTACATGGCACTCATCATTTACCAAGATGTAAGACTGGAATGAACTACGGACCTCCCAGTTGGAAAGCAAAGATATGACACTGAGAAACATGAGGCCATCTTGGAGATTGATTTAACTTCAGGAGGATGCAACTGATGTCTTCCTTCCACTTTCTTTTCCTTCAGATGGTGCTGCAACATAGATCTGGGATTTGTGGGGAATATGCCCCTGAATTCCACTCCATGCACCATCAACTAGTGCCTTTTTCTCAGTAATGTGGTAGACCAAGAGTTTCTCATTTTTGTCTCTTCACCTGGCTGGGCACATATTGCAATATTTCATGACGCAATTCTTCCCCAAGCAAAAAGACAATGTCTGAGCATCTTGGCATATAATTATGTAGCCATACAAACTCTCTGTGGTTTAACTGTATTAGGCAGCAAACACATGAGCTTTCACATGATAAGCATCAGGATTAAGTTTCAAAGTTTGTGTATTGCAAAAAAGAGCTAGCATTCTCAGATGCGTGGCACATTCTGCTAGTAGTGCATATGGTATATGCACATGTCTGAAATGTGAGTTTCTGAGTAAATCTAAATGAACCAAGTGAGGAAGGAAAGATATCCATATAGAATACTCACTGTGGAGGGTCCCCAGGAACAAATCTCATCCTAGAAGCCTTGTTGGCTAGCCTGATCTATTTGGTACAAGTACATGTAGACTTATGGAAGGCAGTCACATGTTAGATGTTGGAGACACTGTTAAAATGTTAGCATGCAGTAGGGTATTCGCTAGCATTATGACATATAAAGTAAGTGTCAAGCTCTGCACTAAAGTTTGCAAATAAGTAATCTGTTAAACAGTGACTTCCTGTCTCCATTCAGTCATCTGCAACCAGACAATCAACAAATCCTCAAAATCCAGTGTGGGCAGTAGTAGAAGGAAAGCAGCTGAATGTTTTAGTTTTTCAGCCGTGAGGAACTCATTACTTGATAATGGTAAAAGGAGGTGGTGCCAGATGGATGAACTCGACCTCTGGATATTATTCCTGTTATGGAACAAAGTGCTGATAGATAGCCAGGACTTAGTCTCAGGAGTGCATGTGGGGAGTCACCTTGTTCCTCATTGTGTATGATTCTTGAACACAGGAGAAAGATGATCTCTGTCTATGGGATATTAATTTAGAGGAGATATGGAGAAAACAACTCCAGGATAACATCTGGAACAGCAGTTAGATCTGAAGGTCTGAAACCTGGTCAGTAAACCCCTATCCACATACTTGCCTACCTTATGCCTGTTATTTTTCAGAATGCCCTCCTTTCCTTATGGTATGAGGATTCCATCACAATGACAGCCTGTAAAACAAAATAGAATTTGAGGTTGTTCCACACCCTGGATCTAGTAACCTGGTTAATATGGCAGTGGACAGGCCTACAAATTCTGTTCAAGCCCAAGACAACAGATTCAGTGCCATAATTAGTTTTAATTACTGATCAGAATTTTACAGAAGCATGGAGAAGACCTTCAGTTTTTAAGGGCTGAATATGAACAATTTCATGTGAAAGCAAGAACGAGCAGATGTAAATATCTGACAATGTTTGGGGGCAGTTTATCTGCAACCTTGTCTAGAGGAAAACAGTTTTTAGTACTTAATAAATAAGCACCTATCCAGGCATGTCTAAGGGTCAGCTCCCGGTGTTTTCTCCTGTCTACCTGATGAATCTGAGCATCTTGAGGAAATGCAGCAATTGCCTCATGTACACAGACAACCATCTCCTCCTGCCACCCAACACTACAACCTGTGAGAGATGCACTTATATAGCCAAACTGGAAGCAAAGCTCTCTTCACCCAAGACTGGATTAGACAGTCAAGAGGAGAAGGTAAACACTTGCACCACACCACACTCATCACATAGTCTCTCAAAACCTACACCACCAAAACACACACATAGAAACACAAAACACACACCTACATTCATGGTGGCTCTCAATAAAAATCTGCCCAAGCAACAAGGACCACCAAAGCAAAAACGCAAGCAACCTCCACCCCCCAACACAACCCAAAAGACACACAGCCCACAAACTCAGTGTGCCACTCAACCACGGCCCATAAGGCATAACAACGTACCCAACACTCTAGTCATAGGGGACTCTGTAGTCAGGCACACTGATGTTCCACTCACCAGGCTAAACAAGGAGAAAGTTACTGTCAGCTGCTTGTTGGGTGTCAGGATCTGCCACATAACGCATGCACTGAGGTCACTCCACACCAACTACAAATATGACTCTGTCATTGTCCATGTTTGTGTGAATGATCTGAAACGTACCTCCCTGGACTACATGAAAAGAGACATGGAGGAGCTGTCCGATCTTATAGCCCAGACAGGTATGACCCTAGCCCTCAGTAGCATCCTGCCATCACCCAGAATGTACCACAGTACAAGGACAAAATGATTGACTTCAACAATTGGCTAAGCTTCTGGTGTCATTCTAAAGGGATCCAGTATCTGTCTGCCTGGGATGACATGATCGACAAACCACGATGCTTTGCCAGAGATGGCCTGCACCTGTTGCCCTTGGGATTCCAGATACTGGCTAAGGCTCTTTCCACCCCTATAGTGCCTTTTTAGGCAAGGTTCAAATGACAAATTCACCACCATAACAGGTACAAGCAAGCAAAATCTGAGGGTAATGCTACTCAATGCTAGAAGTCTAAATCTCAAAATGCACTCACTCGAGGCACTTCTTAAAATAGGGAACATCGACATCTGTGCAGTGACAGAGACCTGGTTCAAGGCTCCATAGAGCACCCCTGCATTACCAGGCTATAATTCATACCACACCTTTCGGCCACCTAACCTGGATCAAAACACTAAAGGCGGAGGCGTGTCCATATTCATTAAGGATTTCCACACCTCCAGGCTAGTTGCTCAGCATAATGCATCCGAGATTATCCAAGTGCAGCTAACTCTGGGCAAGACTGCGATCCAAATTGTAGCTTGCTACAGATCCCCCACCATGCCCCAGGATTCCCACTCCTCATTTCTTGATACAGTGGAAAATATTAGGGTATAACCTAACACCCTAATAATGGACGATTTCAACTACCCCACCATTAACTGGGAAAACTACTCATGTACCAACTCTTGTGCTCAATGTTTTCTGGAATTCATAAATTCTAATGCCTTAGATCAACTTATCCACATCCCCACCGGGGGCAGCAATATCCTAGACCTGGTCATTACCAACATGAGCAACTAGTGTTCTACACCAGAGGTCAATTCCTCTGGTCAAATCCGACCACAAGCTAATCACCCTAGATATCCACATCCCACCCCAACCCCCCCCCCCCCCATTAGGGAAACCACTGTAAAAATTTCTCCAAAGCCAACTTCATGCTTCTTAAGACAGAAGTGGAAAACTTCACGACACCCATGCTGATGGACAATAGAGGTATGACTGCTGAATTCTACACAAATGCACTTTATAAGCACTTATACGAGTGCATGGATCGTGCAATCCCTAACAGAACCAAGATGCTATCCTACATAAAATATAAAGCCAATCTGGTTGGTCACCTGCCATAAACAAAGTCTACAACAGAAGAAAGAAACTTGCAAAAAAGAGTAAAACCCCATGATTGGAGTAACTCCCTGGTCAGCCTCAATAAGAAGCTGAGATCCCTCATAAAATGCTCCAAAGCTAGTTATGAAAACAAAATCGCCACTGATTCTAAAGACAACCACAAAGCATTCTATAGCTATGTCAAGAATCTCAATGGCAACACTCAGATCTGCTCCGAGTTACAGCACAATGGCACTAAATATACAGAACCAACTGATATTGCCAACATCCTGGCAGATAGGTTCAGTGCTAACTTTACCCCCCTCTCATCCTCTGAAGGGCCCATCTCTATACCATAAGAATGCAAAGTTACAGTAATTACAGCTGCACAGGCAAAAAAACACACTCTCCAAAGCCAAGAACACAGCATCCATGGGACCTGACAACATCCTAGGCTGCGTTCTACATGAACTACAGAATGAACTGGCACCCCACCTAAGTACTTTGTTCAATCATAGCCTCACCTCAGGCTTTGTATCCACTGAATGGTGCACAGCAATGGTTATCTGACTCTACAAAGGGGGAGCCACCATGGGCCCCGGGAACTACCACCCCATTAGCCTGGCAAGCCCGGTCTGCAAGGCTATGGAACATATCATCATGGAACTTATAAACAATGACATTGGTAATCTCTAAACTCTGGACCCCACCCAGTTCTGGTTTGTAAAAGGCAGATCATGTCTCCTAAACCTGATAGACTTCTTTGAGGTGGTCACCAAAGCCGTAGATGAGGGTAAGGTGGTTCACACAGCCTATCTAAATTTCGCCAAGGCTTTTGACACCATCCCCCACTCTGGAATTATAGATAAACTCACTAAACTAGGTATAAATCCCTATGTCACAAAATGGGTTGCCAACTGGCTCACTGACAGAACCCACACTGTGAAAGTAGCAGACTCCAAATCCAACTTCAGACCAGTGACAAGTGGAGTACCACAGGGTTCAGTCCTGGGTCTTCTCCTGTTTAGTATCTACTTCTCTGAAGTACAGGCTAACACAGAATGTCTTTGGCATACAAAGTTCACAGATGACTGCAAACTAGGAGCCATAATCAAAACTCCTAATGAAGTGGACATCCTACAAAACTGCCTCACTGAGACAGATGCCTGGTGTCAAAGCCATCTCCTCAAGCTCAATTCTAAAAAGTGCAATGTCATCCCTTTTGGTAAAAACTCTGTACCCATGAGCTACCACATAGGTGGTAGTCTACTTAACACTGAAAGTGAGATAAGAGACCTTGGAACACAGGTGGACAGTAGTCTCTCCTTTGATAATCACATCGCCACAGTAGTCAGGAAATCATTCTTTGTGGCACACCTCATCACAAAAGGTTTCTTATCCAGGAAAAAAGAGGTCATTGTTCCCCTCTACTCATCACTCGTTAGACCCATTATAGAGTACAACACCCCTTTTGGTATGTACCTCACAAGACATCTACATCAACTGGAAACGCCACAGAAATACCTCACAAAGTGGATTACCCGCCTCAAACAGATGCCCTACGCAGACCGTCTCAAAAAACCCCAGCTTTTCTCTGTTGCATATCGCTAACCCAGAGACGATCTCTGCCTAACATATAAAGCTATGTCCAACCCAGAGCTGTTGGACATGCTCCACTTAAAGAAATCCCTATCCCTCCGAGCTGCATGCACTAGGGACCTAAACTTTGTCACCACAATAAACAGAGCATGCAGGAAGGATAGATTCCTGTCCCAGAGACATCCCATACTCTGGAACAAACTACCTATCTATATCAAACAAAGCTCCTCATTAGCACTCTTCAAGAAAATTCTTGATGATTGGATGGGAGATAGGAAATTCCCCCCGGGGATCACTTCTGTGGCTCTGCTCGACAGGGGCACAGGAAAATAATTTTCTTGGGTGGCGAAAGCCAGGGTACCTTTTGGCTAGGCTTATATAGGCCCTAGGGCCAATAGCCTAGTACCTACCTATGAACCTTGCTAGACAGACACCAAAACAGACCAGAGGAAGAGTGCAACTTCCTAATACAGGCCTTGTGAACAAATCTAAAGAATAATATGAAAAGATACAGGAAAACAATTCTCAAGTATAAATTAATTGGAGATGGATGCTGTGTTGGCATTCTACACTGTTACCAAACTGCTACTGCATTATCTGACATAAGGGTCAAAACCTAGGACAGTGCTTCAATCGTGGATCTTCACCCCAGATACTGCAGTGACAGATTATAAACAGTGAAGAATGCCAACACAATTAGCAAATAAGTTCCTATATTTATTTATTTATTTCAGTTTGATGACCGTGGAAGTCCACTGGGCCTAGAAGAGTCCATTTTCAGTGGATGTCTGGGGAGAAAATCTCCAGTGACAATGACAAACATACAAAACAAAGAAGTCATCTACTTCACACTGACAGTACAAAATTAAAATTCATTTACAGAATATAAAATCATGTAATGACAAATATACAAAACAAAGAAGTCAGCTACGTCATGCTGACAATACAAAATTAAAATTCATTTACAGAATGTAAAATCATGCAGCAGTATGGTCTTATAGTAATTTACAGAGTGCAATAATTAGACAAAAGAAATTTCTGCATTAGATATTAACAAAGTTTGGAGTAAGTTGAAGTAGGATTTGCAGGGGTAAGGCTGTGAGTGCAGAATAGATGCAGGAGAAGGTTAGTACTGTATGGTGTAATCACAAACGTTAGAAGATTAGATGTAGCTAATAGAGGGTCTTATGTTGGAGAATAGCATGAGCATTTCCACTTTGAAGATAAGTATGAGTAGAGGAGGGATTTGAATTTGGAGTGGTTTAGAGTATTTTGAAGGGAGGGTGGGAGGAAGTGAGTTCCATAGTTTAGCTAAGGAGCAGGACAGCAGAAGGTGCCCAGGGGGCTGCGAAGGTTTGTAGATTTTAAGGAGGTTTTGATTTTCTGATCTAAGTGAATGATTAGGAATATAGGGGCTTAAGGTGGTGGAGGGAGAGGGACAACTGGATGGCTTGAGTATGAGATTATGGGCAGTGGTAAGTTTAAGAAAGTTCAGGTAGTTAGGAAACTCGAGCCATTGCAGAGAGTGGAGGAAGATGCAATGATGGGACGAGTTTTTAGAGATGGTGGCAAATTTGCAGATTTTGTTGTAGCAGGCTTCTAGTTTGGCTTGTAAGTTGAACTAAAGATTAGTGAACAGGGTAGCGCTGTACATGAGAGAGGGGAGAAGGTATGAGAAGGCTAAGGTCTTTCTGGTGAAGGGAGTAAGGTAGTGGTTATGTCTATATAGGAGTCCTAATTTCTGGTGTTTTTTTAATGTTTAGATGTGGATCTCATATTGTTTAATGAAGGAAACTCAATCACAAACACACAAGCACCTTAACACCTTATATCACACACACACACACACACACACACACACACACACACATACACACACGCACACACATACAACACACAGTTTCACTGCTGTGTATACTATAGTACTTTTACAGAGGGCAGATCATCAAAGGAAGATACAGAGTATTTCCTGGAGGAGGGTAGTTTCAAAGAAAGGCAGGTTACCTTAGTAACTAACTCACAGTAGCCTCATCTAAGCAGTATAGCTGGAGTATTAGTGGCAAACAGTTTATACTTATGAGTGGGAGGGCTAGCGGAGCCTCAAGGGAAAGTTACATGGATGCATAGTCTTGGTCTTCAAGGGAACATTCCCAGTTGGATGCTGATGGAGAATTAAGAAAGAATACTTACTGCTGTGGTGGTGGTGCTGCGGTAGCGTTGTCGCCTCACAGTAAGATGCTGTCTGGTTCGATTCTCAGCAAAAGCGTCTTCTGCGTGAAGACATGCGTGAATGGGCGTACCTTCGTTGAAGGTTGTGCTTCAGGCCTGGCAAGCCGGTATGTAAAAATCAACTGCCAATCATTAGCGGACCAGAGTTCCGCTGTGGTGACCCCTAACCGGGAAAAGCCAAAAGACACAAAAAGACTTACTGCAGTGCTAAACTACAGTGATTACTCTAAAGCAGAAATGTGCTAGCATCCCGTGATCAGAAAGTACATTGGAATGCTTTAAGTAAGGTTTTGTTTTTGGAATTGAGCTGTCATGTCAAATATATTGCACTCTGAACTGTTGTAGAAACTGGAGCTTATATACTGAAATTAACAGCAAACATGAAGCTGCGCTTTTCTTTTGGTTCCTTCTCTCCAGGTTTGAATGGGGAGAATTTTCATATATTTTGTAACTAAATCCACATTTAGAAACAAAATTACTCGCTGTTTTGTAGTTAGAAGCACAATGTCAGTGCTACAGTAGACACACACACACATATACTTGCAAACATGCAGACAAACACACACAATAATTAGTATAAGTGTATGCACCTGGTGCATATAACATGCACTGAAGAAACAGAACTCAGCTTATGTTTTTGCTACAAATACTTGTATATTGTTTTCTGGATCCACTGTTGTTTATTCTGAATTGAACTCATACTGATTTTCATTTATTAATTATTTATGTTTTATTGAGAGGGTTATCCTACTGGCCAAGTAACCCATTTTCTGTGAAATTCTTGTGCCTGTAGATTGGTCTTGTTCAGTTTTGGTAAACTAAATTCACCTGGAAAAAATGCAGGATTTTCTCTTTTCATCTATGACAGTGTGTATTACCCTATTAATTGCTGATTGTGTAGTGAAAGTGCATATTGGGGAGGGGCACAGACTCCTACAGAAAACACTGATTTTTTTTCCTTGAGAAGCTTTTGTTTTGAGCAACCATTAGAGTTCTAAGAAATGTGCCCCTGGGAACTTAACATTATACCAGTTAAAACCTATTTGACAGAAGTGACTTTTTGCTTCTTGGAAGGTTTGTATGCCACAGGAAATGTCTCGGAGTAATCCTAGACCTAGAAAAATCTCTTCAGAAACTCACGAATGACAATAACTTTAGTAATATGTCTCAACACTCACAATCACTTTCACATTCAAAGATCTGTTCAGTTACATTCCATTGTGAAAGACTTAATGCCCTAACTTCCTGCTATTCAAAACAGGTTTAATACTAAAATGATCATTCAGACCTGGTTCTTTCATTGAATTTAATCTCTTCTGTTCATCTTATCTACATACATGTTTAGATAGAGTATGCATATAATTGTTATTTTTAAAAATATAGTAAAGGGACAGATACTAAGTATAATAAATTTAACAAGTGATGATAATATATTACAAAACGTATTAGAACATTTCAAAAATCATTTTATAAAAAGATCCTATACAGGAAGTCAACCATATTATGGATGAAGTTATTGATGAAAGGCATAGTGCTGTGGTTGCTTTTTTTTATCTGTTTGGTCTGACAGCCTAAAGCCAATAAGAGATCAAGCTTTGAAAGCAGTAAACTCAGTATACCCCTACAATACTCCAGAGATGTAAACTATCAGTATGATCTTGTTAAACATCATTGGCATGTTTTGGCTGATTACCCTACATTATGTGAGACAGTAAGTGAAATTCCATTATTTACCTTTAAAACATGCCTTCTTTTAGAAAACTAAAATGTTATAGGACATTAAAAACAGTTAAAATAATGAATAGAAAGCAGGAGTGGCCTTAGGTCAACTGGTGCCCTAGGCAAAAGGGCTCCACGGCACCCCCACCACACCACCCAGTGCCCGTATCCTGGTCTACCTACATTAAATAAACACTGAAAAAGTGCCACTGCTAGAGCGGTGCCCTAGGCGACCGCCTAGTTGGCCTATGCCTAAGGCTGGCCAGCTATGACAGAAAGAATCCACCTGGAAAGCACAACACAATATTTATTGAAAATCAGATGAAGTCCTGATATACTTCGGATGAAAGAGCTAAATATTCTCAATAAATATTGTGTTGTGGTTTCTGGGTGGATTCCGTCTGTTCATTATTTTATTAGTATGGTTCAGTGTTGTGTTTTCAGTTTGTTTGAGACATTAAAAACTGTCCTTTAAATATAGTTAATATGGCATGTTTGCCTGCTACTACTGGGATTATTGTAAGTTTATCTCTTCAGAAAAAAAAGTTTGTACACTCAGTCACCAAAAAAACATATAATATTAAGTGCTCTCTACCTGGCTGCTCTGCGTTCTGTCTTGGATGATTGACCTAAGCTGAGACTTGGTTAATTGGTACATTCAAGAACCTAACTACCCGCCTACTACCCTCCTGGAAGACCAGAAAGTTCACCAACTAAGATCTCTCCCTTCAGCTCCCTGAGAAACTAACTCAATAAGACAGTGAAACTTGGTTAATTGGTACATTCAAGAACCTAACTACCCACCTACTACCCTCCTGGAAGAACAGAAAGTTCACCAACTAAGATCTCTCCCTTCAGCTCCCTGAGAAACCAACTCAATAAGACAGTGAAACTTAGTTAATTGGTACATTCAAGAACCTAACTACCCGCCTACTACCCTCCTGGAAGACCAGAAAGTTCACCAACTAAGATCTCTCCCTTCAGCTCCCTGAGAAACCAACTCAATAAGACAGTGAAACTTGGTTAATTGGTACATTCAAGAACCTAACTACCCGCCTACTACCCTCCTGGAAGACCAGAAAGTTCACCAACTAAGATCTCTCCCTTCAGCTCCTGAGAAACCAACTCAATAAGACAGTGAAACTTGGTTAATTGGTACATTCAAGAACCTAACTACCCGCCTACTACCCTCCTGGAAGACCAGAAAGTTCACCAACTAAGATCTCTCCCTTCAGCTCCCTGAGAAACCAACTCAATAAGACAGTGAAACTTGGTTAATTGGTACATTCAAGAACCTAACTACCTGCCTACTACCCTCCTGGAAGACCAGAAAGTTCACCAACTAGGATCTCTCCCTTCAGCACCTTGAGAAACCAACTCAATAAGACAGTGAAAGTATGTCCTGTTTCTGTATGTTTGTTCTAAATTAAAAGACTCTCCTACATTAGGTAAGCTTCCTACCCAGGATAGCCAGCAGCCAATAACCCTCAATCTCCACTTCCTTACTAGTGCTGAATCTTACTTTATATCTTGCTCAACCATTCCTACTGCTATACTTATAGTATCTTTTCTCTCTCCCTCCTGCTATCAGCCCCTTGCTTAAGAACCAGTCTTTGCAGTTAAACAACTGGCCACAAGGTGGCGCCTGTCCCACTATCCTAATTACACCTCATACACTGTTTTCTAACCTCCCTCAGCCCTTACTTACTTTGTCTTTTAAACGGAGTCTCTTTCACTGACCTATTCATTTTCAACCTTCCCTCCCTGACCTTGCTGTACAGTACTCCTACCACACTCCTGTACCCCAACGTAGTATATTTCCTCAGATTAACCTAATATACCATTATACTTCTCTCACTCTCTGACCTACCTGCTGTTTTCCTCCACTCTATAGATTGTCTTCCTTAGTAATCCACTTGCTAGTGTCTTCCCGCTCCGTTCGCCCTTTAGGCTCACTCTGCTCCCCTACCCTGCCCCCAATTCCCACCCACCCCCAATGTCTCTTAACTTATACCCTCATAAACACACCCCCTTTTCCATCAACCAATCATACTAATACTACTAGCCACACCCTACATTTCTATCACCACTCCCCCCAGGAATATATCTCCACCCACTAACACCGGCCTAACCTTCCATAAGTCAACCCCTGCTCTCAGTCCTTCCACTCTAATACCTACTATACACTCCTCTGCCATGCCTGACCAACACCAATCTTTACTAGTACTCTTACTCCTAACTTCTCTTACCACTACTTACCTCCGAACCTCCTATGAATATCCCCTCCACTCTACTCTTACCATCCCTGCCAAACAAACAATAACACTTTATCCATCTTTATCTACAAACTTTCTCAATGCCCTCTACAAGCCCAGTTACTATCAAGCTAAATATCATCGTCTAATTCGTATTAAATACTCTATTCTAAGCAATAGAAAATTACTTGACTACCACTGTAAACCTCTCCAATAATACAACTTTATACTACTCCACTTCTTAATAGATGGAGACATTCACCCCAACCCTGGTCCAAACACTTCCCCACCCCCCACTAACTGCAACCAAAACAAAACAATCCCTTTACCAGCAACCAAACCTTCCAAATCACTCTCAATAGCCAATCTAAACATACGCAGTATTTGCAACAAAATACCACAAATTCATGCCCTTCTAGATGTTCAGCAGTTTGACATCCTCTGCTTAACAGAAACTTGGCTAAAACCCACAATAAAAGATAACAAAATTTTCCCCCAGGCTATAATATCTTTAGACAAGACCGCACTAATAAAAAATGTGGAGGGGTAGCAATTCTCTTTAAAGCAGGACTACAAATTACCAAAATAAATTATAACTTACCCTCAGATAATAATGTAGAAATAATTATGTCTAAACTGCAGCTTAACTCTCATAAATCAGTTAACATCATCTGCACCTAGCTTCCCCCAGGTAAAAATATTGCAATACTAGAAGGCTTACTAAACTGGCTTTCTAAAAATCTCCCTCAGGAAACAATACTCCTAGGAGACTTTAATATTGACTGGAATTTATGTAGCCACACTAACCCAGCCACCCTGATCAACCTGTTTGGCTTCTCACAAGCTATAAACTCTCCAACTAGAGCAAATAAACTTAATAATAAAGAAAGTATCCTGGACTGGATACTAACAAATAGCCCACAACAAAAATATACAACAGGAACCCTCCCAGACGACCTTAGCGACCACTCTCTAATATATATTATCAGACATAAAACAAGTTTAGCTATCCCTATTTCAGTCAGAACAGTCCGTACCAAAAAACATTTTGACCACGAACTGTTTCAAACTGAACTTATGCAATGCAACTGGTCACCTCTTAAGTCTCTCCCTATAAATGAAGCAGTTAATTACTTCAATACCACTTTCCTGGCTATATTAGACCATCATGCCCCAATGCGCTCCATAAGAATGAAAACTAAACCAGCCAAATGGCTCTCAAATCATACTAAGAAACTAATCCTTAATAGAAACAAATCTTGGGCAAAATGGCGTACCACAAGGAATAATACTGATCACCAAACTTTTAGACAACAAAGAAACATAACAAAAAAAGCTATCCTACAAGATAAAAAGAACTTTTATATTCAACTACAGCAATCATCCCTTCAACAACCACAAAAGTTCTGGACTACTATTAACGCACTACTATCACCAGGCAAAGTAGCCACACCTAATCCACTAGGCTCCAACCATGACTGTCCAACCCAAACAGCAAATGCCTTTAATAATTTCTTTACTACTGCTATACTAAATCTAGCAAATCAACAAAAACCTGATACTTCCAAATTGCCCACTCCTAGCTCCATTCCTTCCCCCTTCCATCTTGAACCTATACCCACCTCCTATATCTCCTCCTTACTTCAGAAATTAAAACCGACGACCCCCTCAGCTGATAAATTACCAGCAGAATACCTTCAAATAGGAGCCAAAGCTATTGCCTATCCCATCTCCATATTGATTAATAGAACCATAAAAGAAGGCATTATCCCATCTATCTTGAAAATCTCACACATTATTCCTCTTCCCAAAGGTGGAGACTCCACTGATTTCTCCAACTATCGCCCCATAGCTCTACTCTCTCCACTCGCTAAAATAATGGAGAAATGCATCCACAAACAATTACTAAACCACCTACTCCTCCATAATCTTCTAGCTAACTGTCAACATGGTTTTTGGCCATTCCATAGTACCACCACAGCCTTGTTATCCTTTACTAACAATATCAACAAAAATCACAATAAAAATATTCCTTCCTCAGCATTATTTGTAGACCTATCCAAAGCCTTTGACATGGTCAATCATCAGCTTCTCCTCCACCTTCTGAAGTTCCTCTCTCTCGACAATCCTGCTATGAACTGGTTTACATCTTACCTGGAAAACCGAAAACAAGCGGTTCTCTGGCAAAACCATCTTTCAGACCTCCTTCCCACCTCCCTAGGTGTCCCTCAGGGCTCCATTTTAGGACCACTATTGTTTTCCATTTTCATAAATGACCTTCATCTTTCTACTCCACTCTCTACCTGCATTCAGTATGCAGATGACTCTACCATAATCTGTTCTGGCACATCCCAAACTGAACTTCATTCTCTCACACAAAAAGCTTTCACCACTATAGAACAATGGTTCTCTAACCATTGTCTTCTCCTTAACCCTAAAAAAACAAACTTTTGCTCTTTACACCCTCTTACTTGTCGCCCCCTCTTCATTTCACACTCACATCCAGTAATGGTACCGTTATTTCTCCAGACCCCACCACCAAACTCCTAGGTATTACAATTGACAATCAACTAAAGTTTGACAGTCACATAAACACCACAATAAAGAATATTAACAGAAAACTCAGATCCCTCTATAGAATTAAACCTTTCCTAGCACCTGAAGCCAGGACCACAATATCTAGAACTCACCTAATCTCTACCCTATTATATGCTTCTCCCATATATACCAATCTTTCTAAAAATAACCTTAACAAACTAGCTAGATCATACAACAATATTGCCAGATATGCTACAAACTCTCCTTACAGGACTCATCACTGCCAGAACCTAAAACAACTAGGCTGGCTTGAATTACATCACCAATTACAATTCAACCAACTTATAATTGCCCACAAAGCCCTAAACCAACCCAGCAACACCCCAATTCTTTCTACCTTCATAAGGTCATATAACAACCTGAGGAATCTACGTTCCGCTAACAAAATGTTGATTTACACTTCCTTATCATATAACTCAGCAGGCGACTCCATATTTTCTAACTCAGTTGGTAAAATATGGAATCAATTACCACAAGACCTTACAACCCTAACCTCTCTCCCACTATTTAAAACTAACCTAAAACATTTCCTTTCTAACCACTGGTTATGCTCTTGTAAAAACCCTGACTAACTATTATTCACTAATTTTCCTGTTTCATTTAAAACAGAATATTCTGAACTATAAACCTCTTTATGTAACTCTCTATAAACTAATCTTTTCTCTTAATTTCTAACATTATCATTCCTGAGTACTACTTTCCATGTTTGATTCTTTAACTCACTTTTTAACGGTACTTTCTTGTAAATTATGTTTTGGTATTTGTAAATTTTTACAAATCAAAATATGTAAATTGTAAATTTTTGTTAATTTGATGATGCATCAATCTATATTAATGTTATTTTCTAATAGTTGTATGATATGTCTCTGTGCTTTTTTTTTTCCGAGGATGTTTTTAATATGTTTTTTTACTGGAGCTTTTCTCCTCGGGCCTCCACTGAAAATGGACATGTATCCAGTTGGATTAGCCCGGTCAACAAATGTAAAATAAATAAATAATAAATAAATATGAATTGCAACTCACAGAATTTGGTTTACTTGGTGATTTGCTCAAAATTCACTTGTTTTTATATAGCTAAAATGAACAGACATTTAAAAGATAGCATTTACAACAATGCCTATGATATCAATAGATGCAATATGACCAATGCTCCCTGCTAGAAGGTAATGGTAAAGATATTTCACCCAGCTTCAGATTTGCTGTACCTCAAGTTTGTGATGAGAATATTCAAGAAGCTGAAATTAATAATGGAACTGAAAAAGCTGAATATGAATGTACTACAAGTTTAAATTCAATGAAAGAGCCAGGTCTGAATGATCATTTTACTATTAAACTTGTTTTAAATATCAGGAAATTAAGGCATTAAGTCTTTTGCAATCGAGTGTAATTGGTCAGCTTTCTTAATATGCATAATTGGTGAAGTATTTATCTGTATTTAAAAATGTTGTCATTAATGATTTATTACACACTTGAGAAAGCATTTTTAATGTGAAAGTGCTTGTGAGTGTTGAGGCATGTTATTAAAGTTCTAATTTTTCATGTCTTCCTGGAGTGATTTTTCTTGGATATTTTAAATATTATCACATTAGGATTTACTCACTTAACCTTTCTGTTGATGACTATGCATTTTTGGTGTTTGAACATTGAGACATGGCAGACAAGAACAACATTGAACTTGACTACACTCCATCAGTATTTAATGATGTTACTTTGTTGGATACATTACATCATGTTTTAAAAGTACAAGGTAATCCAGCAGTTGTTCTCCATCCCAGTTATGTGCCAATATCTAATGAGTGTGAGGTAACTGTTGGTGATAAAAGGCAAGATTCAGCCTTCCTGGAGATGCTAATTGTATTTGACCAGAAATTGATTAAATTTAATAAACCCAATGGCAACTGGACAGTACAATTTAAACAGTACAATGGATTTTCTGGAGTTTCATTTCTCAACATCATCTGATTATATCATTTTTTTGTCAATTTGACATGATATGGTAACGGTTACATCAGTATGGATGTATTTCGAAAAGATTGTAGGAAAAATAATTTCTTGGTTAGAGTATGCATCCAAATTTTATTTTTAAGAATATAGTAAGGAGGAAGATGCTAAGGATAGCATGTTTAGCAAGTGACAATAATATTTTACCAAATGCATTAGAACATTTGAAAAATAAATTTATAGAAAACGGTTGCCCTATACAGGAAGTTAACCATATTATGTATGAAGTTATTGCTGAAAGTATTGCGGCCTCATTTTTTTGTTGTTGACCTAAAGCCAATATGAAATCAAGCTATGAGGGTGGAAATCTCTGGATACCCTTAAAATACCCCAGAGATGTAAACCATTTTTGTTGTTGTTGCTGTGTCTTTCGGCTTTTCCCAGTTAGGGGTCTCCACAGCGGAACTCCGGTCTGCTAATGATTGGCAGTAGATTTTTACGTGCCAAGTTGCCAGCTCTGATGCACAACCTTCAATGAAGGTACGCCCATTCACGCATGTCTCCACACAGAAGACGCTCTAGCTGAGAATCGAACAGGACAGCATCTTACTGTGAGGTGACAGCGCTACCGCAGCACCACCACCGTATGTTGTTAAATACCATTGGCATATTTTGGGTGATGATCCTATATTATAAGAGGTAGTAGGTGAACATCCATCCAAACATTAAAAACATGCCTTCTTTTAGAAAACTATTATGTTACAGGGCATTAAAACCACCCTTTAAATATGGTACATTTTTCTGCTATACTTGTAATTATTCTAAGTTTATCTAATCAGAGGAGCAGTTTTTACACCCAGTCACTAAATATAGATATAATATTAAGTGTTATGTGAACTGCAACTCACAGAATTTGGTTTACTTGGCAGTGTGCACACAATGCACTACTTTTTATATAGGTAAGATGAACAGGCATTTAATAATAGGATTTACAACTATGTATATCATACTAGATAGTATAGTAGATATAATATGACTAATGGCCTTGCTAGACATGTAATGGAGAAAGACATTTTACACAACTTCGGATTTGTTGTACTTCAGGTTTATAATGAGAATATTCAAGGAGGTAGTATTAAGAATAGAACGGAAAGAGCTAAATGTGAAAGGATTATGAGGTTAAATACAATGAAAGAAACATGTTTGAATGACTATTTGAGTATTAAACCTGTTTTGAATAACAGGAAGTTAAGGCATTAAGTCTTTTGCAATGGAATGCAGTTGGGAAGCTTTGCTAATTTGTGCAATTGTTAAATTATTTATTTGTATTTAAATATGTTGAGAGTAATGATTTGTTACACTTGAGAAAATGTGTTTTGAATGCAAAAGTGCTTGTAAGTGTTAAGACGTATTATTGAAGTTCTCATTATTCATGAATTCTTGAAGTGAAGTAATACCCAGATATACCTGCCTCATGTTGATTTATATACTTTAGATATGCTTTTCATTACTTTGGGTCATCAGACATTGGGTCGGATTGACAAAGGCTTGCACGGAGTGTAAGAACTGTGTAAGTCTGCAGACAGGCAATATGTCTGCCAAGCAATTCAGCAATAGCCAGTAGGGGCGTGCATGACAGCTTCTAAAGCTACTCTTGCACGGACAGTGTTAGGTTATGAAAATTACCTCACTTGTTGCTGAAAGCTATGCAAATGAGGTAAATTTGTGATCCAGGAAGCACTAACCTGTCCATGTAAGAGTAGTGTTATCTGCAGAAATGTACTCCGTTGGTAACAGAGTACCGTTCTGCAAATAGTTAAACGGAGTAATGACAGCTCCAAATAAAGGATGCATCCAGTTGAGGAAGCATGCCAATGGCCAAATATAAGGCCATTGGCATTTATATGTGTTGCAAAATAATGAAAAATAATATTAATTTTTTCACCCCCGATCCCCGATGTTTAAGCGTAGCGCAGCGGCGCGCAAACGTGCAGCACTCTAAAAACCAGAAAAAAAATAATTAAAAGTGAAAAATAGGCACTTTAATACAAATTTTCATCTGCCATGCAAGTGCATGGCAGGCTGAAGACAACATGGCTACTGAGTAGTGGTTGCTAAGGGGGGAAGCACAGTGTGAGAGATGTAACCAAGCATTAGTAGGCAATCCTATGCAAATGAGTATAAGGATAGTGAATCCCAATTTTCCCTGCCATGTGAACCATGTCCCTAGAGTGTAAGAGTAGGATTAGGGGAGTAACAGAGTAGAAGATAGGTGACATCATGAGGGGGGTATGAATCAAAGACTGTAAGCCCATTGGAGCAGAGTGGCATGTGTTTGCTGTGAGTTACTGAAGATTGGAAGAAGTGTGTCTCTAGTTGTCTGAACTGAAAGCCAGAAACCGAAGGCGTACACTGTGGCTACCACCAAAGTTTCTTGCAAAGATGCTTACACTGTGTGCATGCGTGTGCGCGCCTGTACACCCATGTAAGCCGGTGTGCACCCGTGTAAGTCTGTGTAAGACTGTCTAAGCCTGTGTGTGTGGATGTGCACCAGCCTAAGCCTGTGTAAGCCTGTGTAAGGCTGTGTGCATGCGTGTGCGCTTGTGTGCGTGTGTTTGCGCTTGCTTGCAGAAAGGGAAAAGAAAGGAAAAGTAGTAGTAGGAAGTTAACCAAGGAGAACTAGCAGAGCTGTCAGGTGAAATCAGTCAGAATCAGCCAATTACACAGGCAGTACACTAACCCAGCCCAGCCCAGCACTAAAAACTCTGCAACCAACATTCCCCCATGTTTTACTCAGAAACACTGCAACACTGGAGTATACAAAAAGAAGTGAAAACTTAAAAAGCTTAACTGAGACAAAAAAAATGTTAGGGGCTGCCATTGCTATTATAAGGCAACATGTGCAAGATGCTGAGGGTGGTGCCATTGCGAATGTTGCTGAGCAACCCACAGTGAGGAGACGGAGAAGAGTGTACAGACCCAGGGTAACCTACCAGGGGCTACATGAGCTGGAAATAGTGGAGCGCTGTAAAGTGGACAGAGAGCTACTGCAGCAAATTGTTGAGCTGTGCAGGCCACACCTCACACACAGAACCAACATAGGGGAACCCATCCCAGTGGAAACCAAGGTATGTGTTGGCCTAAGAATACTAGCAACAGGTACCTTCCAGAGACCAACTGGTGATATGATGGGGATTTCACAGGCATCAGCATTCAGGGTACTGCACCAGTTCCTGAATGCCATGTCAGCATATGTCGGTGATCATGTATATTTCCCCAATTCCCGTGAGGTATTGGCCAGCAATATGCATCTCTTCCAACAAATAGCGGAATACCTTGAGGTAGTGGGTGTAATTGACTGCACGCACATACACATCAAAGCATGAGCCGGTGAGCGGGGTAGGACCTACATCAACCGCATGGGCTTCCACTCCATCAACTGTCAGGTCATGTGCGATGCTCAGGGCATAATACTGAATGTGTGTGCTGGCTGCCCTGGAAGCTACCACGACTCCCATATCTGACATCTGACGCAGCTGTACCAGACATTTGCCAATGGGGACATCCCTGACGGTCACCTAGTGGGGGATGCTGGATACGCAGTGGAGCCGTGGCTGATGACACCCATCAGAAATGCACACACACCTGAACAAGAACTCCATAATGAGGCACACGCACAAACACGAAATGTAATCGAGCGTGTGTTTGGGATGCTCAAGTCACGGTTCCATTTCCTGGACACATCTGGTGGAGCCTTGCAGTACTCACCAACTACATGTACCCAAATTGTCTTGGTATGTGCCATGCTACACAATATGATCCTGCAAAAACAGCTGCAGCAGGACCAGCATAGGCCTGGGCCAAATGGCCCCCCACCATTGCCAAGGCCTGCACAGGCACAGCGTGACTCGGAGGAGGAACAACCTGAGCCTGCCCCAGTAGGCAGAAAGAGGCGTGCCCAGTATGACTTGGCCTTGGCAAAGAGGCAACGCATAGCACATACACTGGCTCAGTAGGAACCCTGGAAATGATACCTCTCTCTGACTCACACATAAAATAAAAGGGATGCCTAACTCGACACTACCTGTTCTCAAACATGTATAAGGAGTGTAGCATCTGCATCCAACATAGGCAGCCCTGCAGCACCACCGGAGGCATGATTTCCATGTTTTAAGCAATATAAAGCAGTGCTAAGCAGCATTTACCAATATTTAAAATATGTAAACAAAATTACCCGTGCCAACTAGCACAATGTTGGGCAACATTGAGCAATGTTGGGCAAGGTCGGGCAAAGTTGTGCAAAGTTGAGCAAAGACAGGTAAATATGCTCATATTAGCTTTACTGTCCCTTAAGCAGTCTGGTCTGCCTAGCATGAAAATTAAAAGCAGTGATAGGGCTTGAACCCACGATACAGTGCACTATAGTCACAGTACTGAACCACTAAGCCATGATAGCATTTCAGTAGCATAGACACAGCAGGACGATTGTACAGTAATGCAAACACAAAGAAATGCTGTAACATGCCCCTAAAGATGCATATGGGTAACCTCCCCCACAGGCCTATGTGGACAGAGAACATCAGGCCAAGCGGTGTGATGTGGGCTGTGTAGGCTATGAGGTTGCAATCTAATATATGTGGCATTGGACGCTAAGAAGTGTAGTACAGTAGTATGCCTCAAGCCAGTACGATAGGCAACAGTACAGACTGAAATGGTGTACCGTACATAGCAGTGCAGGCATAGCAAATGTGTATAAGTGTCAGGTAAACCCCTCATCGGATGTACACCCACAGTAACAATCAAGTGTGCCCCTGAGTAGAAATGTACAAAGAATAGTTTCCCCCTCTGTATGTAGAAATATTGATAAGTCTAAGCAAAGTGTCTCATGGAAGCCCTGCAGGCACAGCATGATCCCAGTTGATCTATGACACAAAGGTGAGGCCTGCTGTAAAAATACAATTTGATTTTCCATACACATATATAATAAATGTCTATACTGGGCATGCTCACACTCCAACAAATGTAGTGGATTTCATTCAGCATCACTCAAAAAGGTCATACTGGGCATGCTCACACACTTAAAAAACGAAGGAAATATCAGGCAACAACATACTGAAAGGTCATACTGGGCATGCTCACACACATGCCAAATATGGAGGTGACAATAAGGGATCTATGGACAAATGTGGATAGACATCTCTACTACCAGAAACACATTCACAAAGTTGTCAGAAAATCATGCTATGTGTTCACACAAACCGCCAAGGTCTGTGCATGTAGGTCAAAGGAGGTTCCCAGTACTCATCAGTCATCAGACCCATCAGAGAGTACCACAACACACTTGAATCTGACTAGGCACGTTCAGCAGCCAGAAAGACCACTGAAGTACCCTAATAAGAGGATTACTGGCCTCAAACAGTAGCCCCATGCAACAAGACTGAATGTAATCCAATCTGTACCCCGTTGCATACTGTCTACTCAGGAGATCTCTGCCCAACAGACAGGTCCATGTCATGGCTACACTCAGATCTGTTCTGAGTTACAGCTCAATGGCACTAAATATACAGACCCAACTGATATTGGCAACATCCTTGCAGATAGGATCAGTGTTAACTGTACCCCCCTCTCACCCATGAAAGAGCACATCTCCATAATGGAAGAATGCAAAGTTGCTGTCATCATGGCTGCACAGGTAAGAAACACTCTCCAAAGCCAGTATCACAGCAGCCGTGGGACCAGATAACTTCACAGGCTGTGTTCCACACAAACCACAGAACGAACAGGCACCACTCTGACGTACCATGTGCAGTCATAGCCTCACTTCATGCTTTGTGCCTGTTGAATGGTGCACAGTGACGGTCATCCCACTACACAAGGGTGGAGACACCACGGAACCTAGGAACAACCGCTCCATTAGCCTGATGAGCACGCTCTTCAAGGCCATGGAATTTATCATCATACAACATATAAAAATTACATTTGTAATCCCCAAACCCTGGACCACAACCATGTAGGGATTGTAAAATGCAGATCATGTCACCTAAACCTGATGGATGACATTGAAGCAGTCAACAGAACTGTCGACAAGGGTAAGGTGATTCACACAGCCTATGTTGATCCTGCCACAGCTTACAACACCACCGCACACTCTGGAAATATAGATAAACCCACTAAACTAGGTATAAATTGCTATGTCACAAGATGTGCTGCCAACAGGCCTACTGACAGAACACACACTGTGAAAGTAGCAAACTCCAAGTATGACTCTGGACCTGTGATGAGTGCAGTACCACAAGGTCTAGTCCTGTGTCTTGTCCTGCTTAGTATCTACTTCCCTGAAGTAAACTTCAACATGGAAGGCCTGTGGCTACTGAAGTTTCCAGAGGACTGCAAACTAGGAGCCATAATTGTAAACACTAAAGATGTGGACATCCTACAAAAGGGCCTCACTGAGGCAGATGGTTGTTGTCAAAGCCATGGGCTCTAGCTCAATGCCAAAAGGTGCATTGTCATCCCCTTTGTATAAGGCTTTGTAGCCAAGAACAACAACATAGACGGTAGTATACTTAACACTGAAAGTGTGACAAGAGACCCTGGGTCATAGGTGGACACTGGACACAACGGTGATAATCACATCCCCACAGTAGTCAGGAAACCCTGCTATATGGCACACCCCATCACAAAATGTGTCTCATGCAGAATAGAAGAGAACATTGTTCCCCACTACTCATCACTCACTAGAACTATAAAAGAGTACAACGCCCTTTTGCTATGTACCTCACAAGCCAACTACACCACCTAGAAAGCCTGCAGCAATACCTCACAAAGAGCATTAGTGGCCTGAAATACATGCCATACACAGATTATCACAAAATGCTCCATCAGTACTCCCTTGCATATCGCCTACTCAGATGTATTCTCTGCCTAACATACAAAGCTGTGTCAAATGCAAAGCTATTGGACATGCTCCACGTAAAACACTCACAGTCCCCCTGACCTTTGGACCCAAAACCATGAGTGAAATACAAAAGGAAGGGGTGTACACATTTACCTTATGGATACCCCCACCTCCAAGTTAGTGGCACAGCATGAGGCCTTGGAGACCATGCAAGTGCAACTAAGATTGGGCAAAGCTGCTCATCAGATTGTAGCTTTCTACAGATCACCTATCTTGTCACAGGAACCTCACACAGTATTCCTGAGAACAATAGAATATATCAAGGTCCTATCAAACAACATTATATGAGGTGATTACAACTACCAAAACATTGAGTGGGAGAATCATTTGTGTACAACGTCCATTGCCCAATGTTTCCTAGAGGTTAAAAGCTCTAACACCCTGGAACAACTGGTCATCATTGCCACTAGAGGTGACAGCATACTGGACATGATCATCACCAACATGAGGTACCAGTGTTCCACAACAGAGATAAAACCCTCGCTGGTAATATCAGATCATAAAGTAATCACACTGGACATCCACATCACACACCCCCACCCAGCCAATGAAACCACCGTGAAGACATTTTCAAAAGCAAACTGCACACGTCCCAAGAAAAAAGTGGAAGGTTCCAAAGACCTCTTTCTATAGGAGAATGGTATACAATCTGCCAAATCAGTTACAAGTGCATCCTATGAGCATCTACAGGAATGCATGGATCGAGACATCACAAATAAAACCAAGATGCACTCCTCTAAATATAAGAAAACAATCTGGTGGTCATGGGCCATAAATAAGCTAGACAACAGAAGGAGGAAACTAACAGCCGATAGTACCAACTTCACTAAAGGAAAGGCATCACTGATCATTATTAGGAAGTAGCAATGATCGCTCATGGAATAATTCAAGGACACTGTCAAAAGACAAATTGCCAAGGACTGTAAAAATAACAACCACAAAGCCTGCTGTAACTTAACCAGACATGTAGGTGTCAACTTCCAAATATGCTGTCAGCTACTGACAAATAACAAGGAATACACTGAACCAACTTTCATTGGCCACATCCTGGGGGACAAGTTCAGTGTAAACCTCCCCCCATCACCCCCAAAAGGGCCTGTGTCCATCACAGAAGGATGCAGAGCCCCAGGTGTCATGGACATGCAGGTAAGGACAGCCCTCTCCAAAGCCAAGAACACAGCATCAGTGGGAATGGATGGTGTCCCAGGCTGCGTCATACACTAGGTCCAAAAGGAACTACACCCTCACCTACATTCACTGCCCAGACTCAATCGTACCACAGGGTATGCGTACAAAGAATGGCATACACTAACAGTCATCCAGCTCCACAAAGGGGGTGCCACAACAGAACCTGGAAACCATTGCCCTATATGCCTACTCAGCCTGGTCTACAAAGCTATTGATCAAATTGTCATGGAACCCATAAACAGAGACAATGGGGACCTCCAGACACTGGACTCTATACAAGCTCACCTTGTTAAAGGCAGATCCTGCTTCCTAAACATAGTTGACATACTTCAAACAGTCACCAAGGACATAGATGGAGGTGAAAGTAGTCCACACAGCCCACCTGGACCTCACTAAGGACTTTACCCACCATTCCCCACTCTGTCATCATGGACACGCTTACCAGCCTGAACATCAACAGCTATGTCACAGGATGTGTGGCCTAGTGTCTCTCAGATCAAACACACATGTTCAGAGTTGCAGTTGCCATGTACGACTGTAAAGACAGTCACAGATGGCATCCCACAGGTCTGCTGCTGGGACCCCACCTATTCAGTGGACACTGCTCAGAGGTACAGGCAAGCACGGGAGGAGTATGGCTGAACAGGTTTGCAGAGGACTGCTAACTGTGCTCCGTAATCGACTCTATGGCTGACACACACATCCTCCAGTAGGGGCTTACAGACACAGATACCTGGTGTCAAAACAATGCCCCAACAAGAATGACAAAGAATGCATAGTCATCCCATTTTGCTAAAACAAAGTGCAAACAAATTACCACATATGGAGAAAGTCATGAAGGCCCTGGGGACACAGTTAGATAGTGAACTCTCATTTGATGATCACATGGCCAAAGTGTTCAGACATTCCTTCTATGTAGCCCACCCATTGTCACCTAATGTAGCCCACTTTGTCTAGTCTGATGATGTCACCATCCTACAAATATACCTGTGGAAAACAAAGCTCATAGTAATGTGTGTAGCATGTTGTGTAAATGCATACCCATGTAGTAACATAAAACAGTTAAGTAGGAGTTTGAATCCTGCACTTGACAGGTGTGTGTGTGATCTCCTTGAAGAGGAGCAACCTTTTTGGAGAGTAGTCAAACACCTTAAAAGTGGTATACTAATCTTTGTCAGGTCTGATGATGTCACCACCCTACAAATATACCTGTAGAAGAAAACCCCACAGTAATGTGTATAAAGCATCATGTTAATGCACACTCCTTTAGTGACATAAAGCAGGTAGGTAGGGGTTTGAATCCTGCACTTGACACATGTCTGTGTGTGATCCCCTTGAAGAGGATCAACCTTTTGGGAGAGTAGTCAAACACCTTAAAAGTGGTATACTAATCTTTGCCAGGTCTGATGATGTCACCACCCTACAAATATACCTGTGGAAAAATAACCCACAGTAATGTGTATAGCGCATAGTGTAAATGCGTACTCCTGTAGTGACATAAAGCAGTTAGGTAGGAGTTTGAATCCTGCACTTGACAAGTGTGTGTGTGTCTGTTTGTGTGTGATCTACTTGAAGAGGAGCAACCTTTTGGGAGAGTAGTCAAACACCTTAAAAGTGGTATACTAATCTTTGTCAGGTCTGATGATGTCACCACCCTACAAATATACCTGTGGAAATAGCACCCACAGTAATGTATATAGAGCGTCATGTAAATGCGTACTCCTGTAGTGACATAAAGCACCTTAGGTAAGGGTTTGAATCCTGCACTTGACAAATGTGTGTGTGCTCTATGTGTGTGAGACTGTTGGTCAATGGGTTGTGGGTTTTGCTTTTACTACTGTATGACACCAGTATGTGCATTGCACATGTGAGGTAGCTGTGTGGCAAATACATATATGTACATGTGACCTCAATTACTGCATGTGTGGGATCCCTGCTTTCTCCAAGAACACATCTGTAATCTATTCAAGAGTATACTGCTGCTTTCCAGACCTTAGGTCACATCTGTATGCCTGTGACAAGGCCAGCCACTGCAGTGATCCCAGGCCTAGGTCAACTGTGTCACACACACTCATTACGGTTTCCATAGAATTGTGTGAGTGAGTGTTTATGGCCGAGGTAGATGTCACACCTGTTCAAACACAGCAGGGTCTATCACTGATGGCTATTCATTATAGGTGTATAACAACCTTTGTGGATATGCAAGCCGACCCCTTATTGCTTATGTGATCCACCGAGGGATTTAAACATACCTTTGGAAATGTGATTATCAAAGGAGAGATGACGTACCACTTGGTTGCATGTACACATCGGTACGTGTTCTTCATGTTAGCAGCTACTAACTATGTGGTACTGTGGGGATACTATGTTCCGTAAAAGTGGATGACTATGCTTAGTTGGCTTATAGCTTTAGAGCATGGGTTTGACAACAGGGATCTGTGTGTGTGATACCCTTGTGGAGGATGTGTGTGTCATCTGGAGAATGCATTATAGGCCACAGTATGCATCACCACACATGGACGGACATATCCCTACTGTGATTGCTTGTACCTAAGAGAGCTATATGCCAAACAGGAGTGGTCTCAGTAATGTGTGCAGGTGAATACCACTGGTTACTGGCTTAGTATAGTACTAGAAGTGTCCAAATGTTACTGGGTGTCCTACATCTGTGTGTCAGTTGTCAATACATCATCTAACAATTGGTTATGGTCAGGCTGTTGAAGCTGTGTATACTACCAGAATGCAAATCAATGACAGATATTAACAGTATCACCCACAGCACAGTGTCTAACCATGTCATACACACATGTGTAGTCAAGTTCCAAAATGTGTGTAGTACAATGCATACTGACCACCAATCGAGACTATGGACTGTTACTGTGTAATACAGGGCGTGTCACCCTGCCCATGTGTCCACTATACATGTACATGCAGACAGTGCACCTCCACCATGTTCACAAATGTACACCTGCAAATCTGTGCCACACACATACTGTCCACTCTCTAACACATGCTGCCAATACTACACATATCAGCCAAGTGGCACTTGGGTGGACTGTACACTATTGGAACTAACACTGGTGTGAACATTACTACATTGACAATCATAGCTTACATGCATCATGCCTGCTCAGCTACACCTTCAAGCATATCATCACACTCTACTGCTGACAACATGCTAACTTTGCTATACTGCTATTAAGTCATCCTGTGCATCAGCACCATGGTAGCCTGTTCCTGCATTGATGTCACAGATGACAGGAGGTGGCACAGGATTCATCATATGCACAGGGTGTGCAGTTGGTTTGCCAGAGGCCTACAGTGAGCCATACAATCGACAGGTATGTGTGTGTGTGTGTGTGTGTGTGTGTGTGTCTGTGTGTGTGTTTGTGAGGGCCAAGAGTACTGCTATGAGCCAATGTTGATGTAATGTGTGCATGTGTGTGGTAGCCCTAGGTGTGTTGTTTATGTGTGTGTGTGTCTGCATGCACACAGTTCCACCATGTGGCTGCCATATACAGGTATTTGTGGGACAGCCACAGACTGTACCTGCCAGGCTTTACAGATCACCATCTCTGGCCATGGGTATGGTACCTGTGCCTGGCAGGTGTGCTACTGACACTATCAGGTACTAAGCCTGACTGGGTACTATCCCCAGAGGTAGATGGATGTACATTGGACCCAGGTCCCTGCTGGGACTGTCCAGAGCTATGTGCACATGGTCTTCTAGGATGTTCTATAGACAGCTCAGCCCCAACATTGCTGGGGCTGGTACTGGACTACGGGAGCGGCTGTGACTTGAGGGACATCTATGGTGACTGCAGCTGCTGATGTTGCTGGCATACGTCTATGTCGGCATCTCACACATCATGCACTGTCCTGACACATGGACATGACATTGCGGAGGACATCTAATGTCTCACCCCAACGTCTATCCATGACCTCAGTGTAATTATGGATGGCACCTGCTAGGTCACGGATACTGTTATTTAACGTGGTGTTATGTACCCTCTGTGCCCTTAGTCCCTGTCTGGTGTACCGTTCCATATGTGCCTGTGCCTCCATGACAGCCTGGAACATGCGCGAGTTTGTAAGACCTGTGGCACATCTGCCAGTGGCATGATGACCAGCAGTGCTCCGACGAGAACCCCTGGACATCTGCCTATGTGGTACCCTTCCAGACATCTGGGTACGGCTGCTGTGTTGGGATGCATGTGCCATAGATACCACACTGTCCTGGCTAATGCCGGCTGTACGCTGTCCCTCAGCTAAGGGCATTGGTGATGGATGTATTGGCAGTATGACTGTGTGCATGGATGGGGTGGACACTTGTGTACTGTCGATTATTGGCTCAACAACAGATCCTGGCAAACATGCCTGTACCTCAACACACCTATCATCATCATCACTATCATGCTCAGTGGCATCAGTTTCCCTGCTGCAGTGAACCAGCCCAAAATCAGCACCTGTGAGAGGGAGACAGGAAACGCATTTTGCAACCTGTACATGATGTCTGCACACATGCACACATGAACTCATGAACATATGCACACATGAACACATGAACACATGCACACATGCACACATGATCACATGAACACATGCACACATGCACACATGCACACATGCACACATGAACACATGCACACATGAACACATGAACACATGCGCACATGCACACATGAACACATATACACTCTTCACTACAACAGACACACACAGACACACACACCACCAGCAATACAGAACATACTCAATAGCATGTGATAGTGGGGTACAGTATCACAAGCCAAACATTTATATCAAACGTGACAGCATGCAGGACGTGTGTCGCTCAACAGCATGCAGTGTGAGTGTAGACAACCCTTGCTAATAACAGTATACAAGGCTTTGATGCATGTGTGTTTTGTTCAGTAATTGGCCTCACCCTGGAACTCAATGTGTACATGGACACAACATTGCTGTGCAAGTATTAACGTCTCTGCAATGTCCTGTGCACTATCACTTACAGGTATACACACCATGGCTGGATATCAGTATGTCACATAGATATCCATTTCTGATTAGAGCATCTGTGTCTTTAGCAGACAATTGTGGACACAGGTTTTAGCACATTCATGCTATGTATACACACAGGATGAGTGGTGCTTGTATACCTGATGGAATACCATTGCTCAACATAGACATTGTACAGTGGTTATGGTGAGTGTAGGACATATTGTGGACATGCTAGTGCCAAGCATGACATGGCATGCTACCACACAACTGCAACATTAAACTTTACACATACACAGTGTGTGTCATGTGACCTATACACTTAATCATATTACAAGACATGTGTGTCACTTTGTAAAAATGGTGATTGCTATGCAGATTGTATATTGGTGCATATGTTTTCACACACGCAACATTGAGGTGCACAGCAATTAATGATATGTGTAGTACTGTGGCCACTGTAACTGGATGCGGTGTAGTACCATGTGACATCATCATGCAGCATCATGTGGTCACTCAAGGCTACTAATGTGTGCCAGACTGGCACATAGCATGCTGTACCTGAACTGCAGTACCATGGCTACATTCACCATTTCACAGACAGTTGTTACATGGGTTCGTAAGGTGCACACTAGGGGGCATTACCTAAGATGAATGTGTTATGTGTTGAAGAGTGTCGCAAAGCCACATGAGAGGACTATACCCCTCAGGTATGTTATGTGTGCTATGTGGATGACATTTGGGATGCTGAAGTGTGACCTTACAGCGTGTGTCTGAACATGCCATGTGTAGCATGTTAACATGTACTGCGTATGACACAGTTGTGTGTGTTGTGTACATGTGTATTGACTGTGCCTATCTAATGTCCACTACAGTGTTGCCACAATTGTGTGGGATGCTCTGTGTATTGCATATATTTGAGTCAGCTACTCACGTTACTGAGATGTGCACAGTCTCACAGCAAACATGCACAGCATGCATTATGCACTGGTGTGTGACGTGTACATGGCCTACACCTCACCTGTGACATGCACATTTATTTATCAATAATAAATGTAGAACACACTCACCAGCATGGGTCTGCTGCCTTGCTGTCACACCAGAGGGACATACAAGGGTATGAGACAGTTTGTCAGTGGCAACAACTGTGGCATTGCTACTGTGTGTTTGCAATCTTACAGTAGTACAACTGTTGGCAGTCACAGGCCTGCATATTATATTCTGAAATATTATTATTGCACAACATTAGGCACCACATCTTGTAACTACACACTACACATCTCACATAAGCATGATCTACCAATAGAGGTAACAGTAGTGTACAGCCATGCCATGTTACCTGTACGGTCCATGTCAACTTGCTGGGTGGCTCCGGTCTCCATGATGACGCATGTCAGTTGTTGTTGTTGCTGTTGTTGGCCAGGAGCCATCTGGCTCAGGAGCAGCTCCTTCACTCTGGTGAGGGGGGGATGGATGGCTACCCCACCACCTGTGGCAAGCTGTTGTCTACGGATATCAGACTCATGCTGCCGGACATGTCTAATCAAATCACTGCAGTGATGGCGTACCTGCTCATATGTTCGGTTATGCATGCCTATGTCATTTACCCTATGGACAAGATCTTGCCACAGTGCAGTCCACTCATGCTGGTCCTGGCTTGTTCTTGAGAACAGCATGGTGTAGTGCTGAACCATGGTGTCCATTATCACTTCATCCTCTGCTGTGCTATATGAGGGATTACGATGGTGAGCCATGACCCTGGAAGACAAAGAAACAATATGTGTGAGCAAGTCAAGTGGCACACTTAATATTCTAAAGTATGGATATCATTTAACTGCCATATGTAGCAACCTATTGGCTGTCAAAGGATACACACTTTCAATACCACATATCAGTGCTCAACCCACAACTGCCTGACTGTGCCTGGCACACTCCATATATCAAACCATGTCCTGCACAGCAACAAAGATTAACCAGTATGTAAGACTATACAACAGTATATGGCACACTGTATGCGACACAATGCACCACCTAGACCCAGGGGGTATATATCATGCTAATGCATAATGTAACATGTAATCCATTGCAATGTTTGTAGGGTCCAGTCACAGTATTACCAGTATACCACACTAGTCATTGATGGCAAACCCCTGCCTAACATATGTGCTCATTCATCAATATGGGTGGCATACTGCTGTACTACACTATACATGTAGCTAGATACACACCTATATCCTGTAACACACATATGACCGAGGCCATGGTACAGGCATGCACACACACACATCAGACATACATACCAGAAACAAAGGTATGGCAACACACATGACCTTTACCTGTATAACATACAGTACTGTGTGTCAGTAGTTACAAGACCTTATGCCTGAGGTATGTCATCTGGAGGACTACGGGGAACAAATGAAACAGTGGTTTCAGGACATGTGTACATACACCTTGCTGTGCTGTTTAGGCATACAGCTTCAGGTAGTACTATAGTTCATTCAGGGGTTGGATTCACCAGCAGTAACACTCAATAAGCATACATGTACTGCTGTAGCCTAAAATGGGACATCCCAGTCGACACCAACACACTACGTCAGACCATCTGGCATACTGCTTTTTGTGCCTAGCAATAGCATACACATCTTTTTCTGGGATCACAGCTAAGACACTACATACCATGACAGAAACAGTTTCCCACTTAGCTATCACACATATACAGAACTTGGACACATTCACCAAAACATTCACCATCACACTCAGTCAACCTCACAAAGCAATTATTGCAACAGGTACATGTGGGTGTGTATCGGTTCGTAGGTAGGTTATAGGCTATTGGCTATTAGCTTAGCAATGGGTAAACTTCCATTGTCATGTATGAGTGTGTTGGAAATGCATACATATTTCAAGCTGTCATGGCTTAGTGGTTTAGTACTGTGATTATGGTGCACAGTATCCCGGGTTCGAGGCCTGTCATTGCTTTTTATTTTACTACTGGCCAGACCGGATAGGAGGTGTGGTTGTGTTTAGCCGACTTTGCTCAGCTTTGCCCAATGTTGCTCGACGTTGCTCTATGCTGCCCGACGTTGCCCAACATTGCGCTAGTTAGCGCGGTGCGCAGCTCCGTGCAAACATGTTTTGTTTGCGCTAGTTGGCACGATGCGCAGCTCCGCGCAGAACTATTGTGCTAGTTAAAGCAGTGCTAAGCTATGAGCAATTATTCTTCACTGTGCTTACTACTAGTGGACTTTGCTTAGCAGTGCTTCACATTGCTTAAGATACATTACTTATGCATTTATCAGTATGCATGACCATTCCGCCTTCTTACATATATATATATATATATATATATATATATATATATATATATAAAATATTGTTCACTAATGCATAGGCCATTTCAATGCATTTACTGGGATTTAAAAGGTAAATGTCAGGAGTTATTTTTATGCACACATTTCCTACAGAAAATAGGGAGGGGAGTGGCGGAACTCGAGCCGGGAATGCCTTCTCTTTGTCCGAGGGCTCTACCACTACACTATTGCTATTTGGCTTCATTTGCATATCAGTAGTTTATTATCCTCTTCGATGTTTACACTGCTAACTGTAGCTAAGCAATGGGAAAACCCATGCATACACGCTCAAATACGGGCAGCTATGTCGGGAATCATAAAAAAAAAAGGTAAGCTTTACATTTTTAACTTGTACAGGGATTTAGAATGTGGGGGAGTGTAGTGTTGGGTTTGTCGACATTTGAGCGGACTCACTCATTTCTGTTGACATTTGCTGTTTATGCACTTGCAGGGGCATGGATATTTGGACTGCTTGGCAGTCTGACACGCCCCCTGCACTCATACACGCTCCGTGTTACCCTTAGAGTTGAGTCAGCGCACCCTCATGAATATGCATGACGTGCTGACATCTAACTCTTAGACTGCAGTTTCTGTGTAAGACTTAGTCTTACACGAAGGATTAGTGAATCCCAGCCATTTTCTCTCTTTGTAACAAATCTTAATTCTCTTTTTTTTAAGTTTGGCCAATTCATTTCATCTTCAGGATACAAAATGAATATCCTAGAAGGGCTGAAGCTTTGCTCATCTTAAGTTCCAGAATGTGTTTCTACCAACATAGGAAAAACAAAGAATCATTCTACATCTTGAAGCTAATTTTCTGTCCAGGTAAGCAGAGTTAAGAGATTAAGCAATTTAATGAGGCTTTTTGTTTTAACTGTCAGTCTATAAACAGTTGCAATAAAGTAATAAAAAACAAATAAAAAAACAGAAACAATTTAGAAAGCCTTCCAGTGGTCTGTGCAGTATATAGAAAGATGGAAGTTACATGGCCTTTCACTGTAGCAAAAAGTGTGGGGACACCAGCATAATGATTCCACAAGTTGCTACATATGATCAGATCCCCTAAGAACTAAACTCTGAGTATGGCTGATAAAAAAGCTAAAAACACCTGCTACTAGGTTTGTGTGCTGGCCAGTTAAATCTGCAGCATTCTGTTAGCATAAACATCAAATGGCATTCAGAGACACAGAACAGGCTAAATTATGAGATGTTATATTACATGGATAACAGGGATAGGAGTCACATATTCATATGATTTCCCCCTATTTTAGGGGTCAAGAAAAGAGGGGAAATTAGCAAGGACCTGCTTGCCTAAGAAGCCTAAAGAGAGGACATATTAGTATAACATAATACAATTATTCTTTTTGGATATTTAGTTGATGTACTGTATGTTCACTGTTTGTTGTTTTAAATGTAGATATGAAAATATTGTCAGTACAGAAAATAAAGAATTAATGTTGAGTGAAATAACTATGGGAGAACATGACATTGGAATCTGGGCACCAGTAAACAATATACAGAGTCAAAAATAAACTGAAAAAAGTTAGGCCATGAAACAGAATGTACTAAAACAGCAAACAATCCTAGAATACAAAAAAGAAAAAAAACGTTTGAGAGAGCTGACACTTTTGTTCATGTCTGTACCAGAACTTCTTTTGGCAGACACATTTAGAAACACATTAAATAACTTTCCAAACAGTCACAGCAAACTAGAACCAAAATCATCATCATGTGACAATTTTATTGTGATTGTTTAACAGGCAATGATTTAGAATAGCATTTAATATTAATGAAACCATTCAATCAAAATTTTTTTATCTGCATGTAGCAACAGCTATCATGCAAGTTCTCTAATATTTAACAGATGATTAAAATCTCTTGTCCTAGGACTCAAATATAAGTGGTTAACTGCAAAAAAGTTAATTTATTTAACATTTGTTAACCGGGAAAGTCCGACTTGGAACAAAGTCAATTTTCAGTAGAAGCTTGGGGAGAAACGCTCCACACACGTCTTTCTAATGGGGGAGAAAATCAGAACAAACCCACGGAGGACAGACTCCACACAGAAGGCACCCCAACCACGAATCGAACTGGAGAACCTCTTGGTGTGAGGTAACAATGCCACCACTGTGCCATCCGTCTTAATCTTTTAAAATTTTAACATTCTAAGTGGTGCTTCTAGGCTGTGTTCTAACAGTTCTGTTTTTGCTATGGAATTATCTGCTTTAATATATTTATTTGTAGACAGAGACTATGATTGACAGAGACCTGAGACTGAAGTTCAGAGGAAGAGAAATGCTAAATTTCTTCCCATTTTTAGGCAACACATATGTTTGCATATACATTTTATTTTTTATTTATTTATTTATTTTACATTTGTTGATGTGGATAGTCCGACTGGATATATGTCCATTTTCAGCAGAGGCCTGGAGAGAAAAGCTCCACATACCAAAAAAGAGACAGTACATATTTCACTGAGTGATAAACTCAGGCAGACATGTTTAGAAAATTATAGACAAAGAATACAGGCAGATATCAATATACACAATGTGCAGACTTACATCTGATTGGCAAAGATATCAGAAAATGTGAACATAGAATACAATCAGATCTCATAATTCACAATGCTTAGACATTCAAATGCTATGAGGCATAGATACTTGGCTAAACGGTAGGTTGGGTAGCAGCCATGTATTAGTGAAGTTGTTTGTCAGGTTTAGAACAAGAGCACAGCCAATGAGATGTGAGGTATTATTTGAGCTCTCTTTTAAATAGGGGTAGTGAGGTTTCCTTGGTAATGGTAGTAGGGAGTAGATTCCAGATTTTACAGGCTGAGTTGGCAAATAAAGCATCACCTGCAAAGTTGTTGGATTTTTGGGTCAGTATCATTAGTTTATCAGCTAAGCATAATGGCCTGAGGGCACTATGAGGGGTGAGAATAATTTTGAGGGCAGGGGTGTTATCAGGTTGATGGAGTATTTTATGTGCTACTATAAACTGGTTGAACTGTAGAAGGATAGGATACTCTCTAGCGATCCCAGTACTTTGAGGTTCTAGCAATGGTGGGTCCTAAAAGCCATGCCAGTAGCAAATCTGGCTGTATGATTGTAACATCCTGATAATTTGTTGAGATTGGTTTTGGATTGGTTAGTGAGCACAGGGGAGGCATACATAAGGGTAGAGAGGAGGTGTGATCTTGCAATAGCTACCCTAGCAAGGAGGGGCTGAGGAAAGGTTTTGTCTGTACAGGGAGCCAACTTTTTTGTTGACGGACTTAAAAGTGTGACTGACATGTTTATCAAATTTAAGGTTGTTGTCTATTATTACGCCTGGAAGCTTTGTATGGTCATCAGGGGAGATAATGGTGTAATTGCTAGATTTGATGTTGAAGGAAGGAGGATACATTCTACAGTTAGGGGAGAAAAGCAGTAGTTTGGTTTTGTTAGGATTTAGAAGCAGGTAGCAATTAGCTAGCCGTGTTTCTACCATGCTGAAAGTGGTCTGGGTGAGGGTTAGAAGTTGTGTAAGAGAGGAGACAGAGGATATTAGCATTGAGTCATCTGCATATTGGATGCAGGTGGCTCCTGGGATGGTGGTGTGCAGATCGTGGATAAAGATAGAGAAAAGAAGGGGACCTAGTATGGACCCTTGTGGGACACCTAGGGTTAGAGGAAGTTGAGATGACAGCTTGTTCTGCCATAAGACAGCCTGCTGTCTACAGTTTAGGTAGGAGTGAAACCATTGTATTGCATGTTGGTCTAAACTGATGGTTTGTAGGGTATTGAGCAGTAGCTGATGGTTGACCATATCGAAAGCTATTGAGAGATCTAGGAAGAGTGCTGAAGATAGTTTCTTGTTGTTACGATGAAGACTGATGACATTAGAGAAAGATAGAAGAGCCGTGGTGGTACTGTGGAATGGCCTAAAGCCATGCTGAGAGTCGGTGAGCTTTCCGTTTTGAATAAGAAAGTGCATGATTTGTTTGTGTATGCTTCTTTCCATGATTTTAGCTAGTGGTGAAAGAATGGCTATAGGTCTAAAGTTAGATAATTCTGTGGAACTTCCGCCTTTATGGAGAGGTATAACGTGATATTTTCCATATTGCTGGGATGGATCCTTCTGAGATGGATCTGTTGATCAGAATAGAAATGGGAAGTGCTATGGCATCAGCTGCTTTTTAAAGATATTCAGCTGGAAGGTGGTCAGCAGCTAGTGTTGTAGGTTTTAGCTTTTTGAGTAAAGTCCAGATCAGATTGGTAGGTATGGTTTGAAAGGTAAAGGTGGGTTGGGTACTGGATGGATCAGGGCTAGATATGCCAGAGCTGGTGTTTGTGTCTGATGGAGTGAGATGGGTAGCTAGAGACTGGATAGTTTCAGTAAAGAAGGAGTGGAAGCTGTTTGCAATTTCTACAGAAGATTTATCAAGGGCAGCTGATGGGATAGGAGTGGCGGAATGGCCTGGGTGGAGAAGATTGTTAATACCAGCCCAGAACTTTTGAGGTTTTAGCTGATATTTTTGTTGTAGGAGGGTGTAGTGATTTTGTTTGTCTAAAATGACAGATTTTTTGGTCTGGTTCCTTAGCTCCTGGTATCTTACTTGGTCCCTAGGGACTTTGGTAACATGACACCTGGCCCAGTCGTTGTTTCTTAGTTTAATTTTGTTTTTTGTTTCTTTAGATAGCCACGGTGCAACTGTGGCTTTTACATGGATGGTACGGGTAGGAGCATGGTGGTTAAGGATAGCCAGAAATCTGGTATTGACGTACTAAACTGCTTCTCATAATGGGAGTCATTTTAAGACATTCCAATTACATGCTTTGAGTTCTTTTTGGAAGTTGTCAAGGTTAAAGTTCCTGACGTTTCTTATAGTTTTGTAGGTGGGCTGGTTGGGAATGTCGGCCTTGAGCCTAATAATATAGGTAAGGCACTGATCACTTAGATCATCGGGTAATATACCTGACTTGCACTTTTGGGGGTGGCTGTTAATATGTATCCAATCGAGGATACTATCTTTGACTCTATTTTTGCTAAATCTGGTGGGGGTTGCAATGATCTGAGTAAACCCATGGAGGTTTAAATGGGTGGAGGGAGTTTCAGAGGAACAGGTGTTCCAATCAGTATTAAAGTCCCCCAAGACAATGGTTTTCTGGGGATACTTAGAAGCTAGCCAATGTAAGATATTTTCTAGAGTATTATCATTCTTGCCGGGTAGAATATAAATGCAGACAATGTAGCTGCATTTATTTTTATTTATTATTAGTTTGGTGATTAGAATTTCTGCATTGCCAAACTGGGGTAGCTGTTGAGTGTCAATTGTTATTGTTAGGGTAGACTTGTATAGTACAGCTACCCCGACACCTTTCCTGGAGATCTGGTCCAGTCTAAGGATGTTGTACTGTGGGGGGGGGGGTATTTTGTTATCTTTGGTTATTGGTTTTAGCCAGGTTTCTGTGATGCAGAGGATATCAGGGGAGTGAACAGCTAAGAGTGCATGTATAGGTTCATAGGTTGGTACTAGGCTATCGGCCCTAGGGCATATACAACCCTAGCCATAACAATTCCCTGGCTATTTCTTCCCACACTATTTACTTCCCTGGACCCCTGTCTAGCAGGGCGACTGACGTGATCCCTGGGGTGAATTTCCTTTCTCCCATCCAATCGTCAAGGTTCCTTTTGAAGAGGGCCAAAGAGGCACTCTGCTTGACATGTATGGGCAATCTATTCCAGAGTCTGGGGAGTCTCTGGGTCAGGAACCTATCCCTCCAGCATGTTTTGTTTATTGTGATGACAAGGTTTAGATCCCTGGAGCATGTGGCTCTGAGGGATTGGGATTTCTTTAAGAGTAGCATGTTCAACAGCTCTGGGTTTGACATGGCCTTGTATGTTAAGCAGAGATCGCCTCTGAGTAGAGGCTGTGGATCTTGCTGTAGGCTTCTGATGTTGAGATGACAGACCAGAAATGAGTTTGGAAGTCTATCAATATGGGTAGTACACTTTGGGTTGTTAGATAGTGTGCTTGGGTCTACTGTTGTGGATGGGCCAGGGTTGGGGTGGATGTCTCCATCCTTCATAAGATTAATTTTTAAGTTACTTATGAGTCTTAAAAATTTGTTTATGATTTTTTTCGTAGCTTTTGGTTTTTAAGCTAATGTAGCTGTATTTAGTTGGGTGATGGTAATTGGGGGGTGAGGAATTAGGAGAGGGAGGCTTATGTGGTCGATAAACTTATTAAATGGTGGGTTGGCGTCTGAGAGTTTGGGTATTGGATTTCAAGATGCTGTACATATTCATAGGAGCTTAGAGGATATGGAATGAGTAGCAGTGGTACTAAGGGTAGCAGAATTAGTGTTTTATCTGTAGTCATAGTAAATTACTAGGGTAGGGTTTGTATTGAGTCTATGTGGTGGATAAAAGATTAGAGATAATAGTATAGCTATGGGTGGGTTAATATGGATAGTGGAGTGGATAGAGGGTGTATTATTGTGAGAGGACTTTGCGGGTTCAAGGAGCACATGTCGGTGGTTAGCTAATTAAGGGGGCATGCCAGTGGTACTATAAATATAGTACTGCTGGGGGCTGGTGAGATATGGGGGCAGGGTGTGACGTGGAGTGAGCAAAGCGAGCGGAGTGAGGCTAAACCAGTAAAGCAGATGCCTAGAGGCAGCAAGTGCAGGTATGCATTACAAGCACACTTTTTTGCTTCTTTTTATATGCCCAATACTTTGTTCCTAAGCCCTACTGTTAAATGAGTTGCAAGTATGCTTTTTTGTTTCTTTTTATACGCCCAATACTCTGTTCATAGGCCCTACTGTTACAAACTACACAGTTCCCTGCCTGCTTCTCAATTTACAATGCAGAGAGCCCGTTTTCCAATTCCCTTTTGTAGCACGCTTATTTCACTTAGATTATTGAGAAATGCACTGTTTTGAGGTGCAGAACACATTACGCTAGTCTGTTGAACAGTAGAAAGCATGCTGTTTTTACCTTAATTGAGGAAGAAAGAAGGCTACAAGAAAGTCTAACCCTTCCAACCTAATGCTTAACAGCATAAACAGATTACAAACAGGAGTTATGTGGACATTCACCAGTGCTTTTTTGGACCCAGTTTGTTAGGTTTACAGGTGTCAATGTATTTTAGTGGATACTGACCTTGTTAAAACAAGTTCCATGGTGGGGAAAGTCTTCCATACTTGTTATTCCCGGAATGACCCTGTATGCTTTTACAAGTCTTTCGGGGTGGGGGGGTAGAAACACCTAGAGAGGGGATATGATTATTAGTACTATACCAAGAACAGAATTAATCTAAGTTAATAAAAGAACAAGGAATATCAGAAAAGTCTTCTAAAATTGAAAAGCTTAGACAAAGGCTATTTTAAACATGCCTGTTGGCAGATATCCCTGTACATGTGCAAATGGTCTCAGTATATTAACTTGGGACCTATGGTTGATTTTCTGGTATAATTACATTGACTTGGGCTAATGTTGTCACATCACTAATAGTAAGAATGTCATATATTCTGCCACTTATGCACATATTTATGTGTGCTATTGCAACACAAATCATCAGTTTTTAGCCTGCTGTAGGAAGCCATCCATGACTCATCATTACTATGAAAGATTCCAAAATGTTCTTACAAAAATACCAGTAATGATAAATTCTTTTACGATGGGTGATTTAAATTATTCCTAAAAAAAGTAGTCCACCTATACCTCCAAAACTGGTATGCCCAAGGATTCTTAGACCTAATAAATGATAATTCCTTACAACAAACAGCAAATCCACTCAGTAGGGGTTCAAACCATTCTACACCTTATTCTTATGAGCATAGTAACTAGCTGTACCACTCCTGTATTATCCCCATCATTTGTTAAATATGACCACAGATCGGTAATCTTTTCCTTTAAAGTCACTAGTAAGTACCTCAGTGAAGACATCTGAATTTAAGAACTTCAAACAAACTAACATAATCGAAATCTGTGATCAAATCTTAAACTTTACTGACAATATTACTGGTCATTATGCAGGATCAGCTCCTACATGCACAACTGAGTTCTACTCCATAATAGCAAGTGTATTGATCTTGTAGTCCCCAATAGAAACAAATATAATGGTAAATGTAAAAATAAACCAAACTACCTTGTGGTCTGCCAATATAAATAAAATCTATAATAAAAAAAACTTTTTAAATCCTGTAACAAATCCAACTCCTCATACATTAAAGATTCTATCAAAAAAACCTGCAAAGAAGTCAAGGATAATTAAAAATCCTTCTTTAATTACACCAGGAAATTAAGAAATAACACCCAGCAATGCTCTAATATTATTCAAAATGGGGGTCCCTCATTGCAACTATAAGGCTATATCTAATGTACTGGCATATAAATTTAATCTGAACTTCACCACAGAAACTGACATGGAAGTTGCAGAAATTCCTTATTTCCTTAAATTCCAAAATCAACAAAGAGCATATTCTGACTGCCCTGTTAAAAACTAAAAATATGACTTTGGTTCAGACAATATTCCTCGAGTCCTAATGTATACCACCACACATCCTCACCTCTTCTGAACTTGTTTAAACTAAGATTAGCCACAGGATATGTCCCCAAAGCATGGATAATGACTGTTGTGATGATCCCCTACAAGTAGTGTGCCACACACCCTAAAAACTCACAGCTCATTAGTCTTACTAGTCTAATATGTAAAGCTATGGAAATATTATTTCTGATTTCTTAGACTACATTATCAAAAATCTCACAGGACTATACCTCAGTAATCTGTTTTATATCAAAGGTAGCCCATTTCTACTCAAGCTAGCCACATCTTCAAAAAGATCATGGAGGCAGTAGATAGTGACCACACAGTCCATACAGTATATTTGGATGTGTTACAAATGTTTGACCTAAGCTCCAGTCCTGGGATTGGTAACAAGCTAAAAGATGTGAATGTTGGCCCTTATGTGGTAAGATGGATAAATGATTGTCTGAAGGACAGAACCCAACATAGTTAAGGTGGCAGGTGTCTCCTCAGAAAGCCAAAAAGTAACTAGTGCTGCCTCAAGGCTCAGTGCTGGGAACCCTCCTTTTTGGCATTTACTTTTCTAACTTCCAAACCAGAAACAGACATTTGACTAACTAAAGTTACTGATAACTAAATCTGGGTGCAGTTGTTCATTTACCCTTTGACACAGGGGTATACAGAAGAAATGGATAAAATTAAACAACTCTCACCTGTATCTTACTGTATTGCTACTGCCCCAATCCAAACTGACAGTACTCAGAAATCTAGACACCCTCATTAACAAGGTATTCCCTTAGAGCTACACTAGGTGACTCCTATTTTGGAACAATGCATTCATCCAGAGAAATAGTTTACAGTGGAAACAAGTCACAGTGCTCATTTTTACAGAGCTCATTGCAAAAGTAGGAGGGAAAATGTAAGCAAAGTGTGAGACCTCAGAACATTTGTATAGGCTTTCTGTGCCCATGGAATAGAAATCCACCAACTGGTGAATTGCAGAGTATAAAAAAAACTTTAATAAAAGTAAAAATCTCAGATCTTCTTTGAGCATAGGCTAACTGTGCATTTGTGTAAAGAATACAGCAGTATTAGCATTGCTACCTATCTGTTTTTTTTTTCTGGACTATCCAGAAATGAAACTGATTATCTAGTAGTCTGGAAAACACTGTACAAACTCTGGTATTCTTTTTTTAAAAAAAAGAAACAGACTATTGGAGTTTGTTAAATTTGTAGATTGTCTATGCTTGTTTTACAGAAAAGCATAGTAAATTAGTAAAAAAAAAAAAGCATTGTAAACAGAAAGGAGGACACTCCATCTCCCCTCAACATGAACATGACATCCCGGAATGGGCAGAAAGTGGGAGGGGAGAGGGGGATGAGATGGGTTGGGTTATGGGAGATGTTAGAGGTGTGGCCTTGGTCCAGTTTCAGCCAGAATTAAAGGTGGCAGCCCTAAGCAGTATGAAGTTATGCCCTGGGATAACATTTTTTATTGTACTGCAAATTATAAAGGGAGAATGCTCCTGGTCTCAGAATGTGGTTCTGTGCTGTTCCAGTCTGGGGTCTTCACTATTAAGCTGCTTCTTGAATCTAGCAGTAGTGAGGGCTCTTCTGTTCAGATTCTTCCTCTCTTCAGGCTCCAGGTGGTGAAGTTTGTGCAGAAGAGGGCCTGGTACATAAAGGGGTGGAAACTGGGAGGAATGAAGTGGAAAGGCAGTTAAGCAATATCCTGATTCACGGTTTGGTGTCATGGGGCCTGGGGTGGGGTTAGATGATGTAAGAGGCTGATGTAATCAGTATGAGTGTGAACTGTGAATCAAACTAGGAAGCTATGGGTTGGCTCCCTCATGCCTAACAACAAAAGGAAAGCTGAAGTCCCAAATGATTAGAAGAAAGCATTTTCAAATAACTGAAATTTGCAGTTTATGTCTGTGCACACCATGAGATAAAACACATTTTCAAACTCATGACAGTTACTGTTTAAGATTTGTACCCATCTTGAGATCGCAAAATATATATATTTGTATATATAGCTACAGTATATCTACATCTATATACACACACACACACAAATACACACACACACACACATATATATATATATATATATATATATATGTATATATATATATATATATATATATATATATATATATATATATATATATTGAGAGAAATCATGGCAGTCTCCTAGATCTGCTTGCTAAAAAGAAGTACCGACATTTGAAGGATATACTGACTTATCCAACTTGTTCTCTGCTATATCATCTACCTCTGTCTTCCTTATCCAACCTTTAGCTGCTCACAGTATAAGCACACACACACAGGCAGGCAACATTTCTTGCTAAAGGAATACCATGTTTCATACTTCAAAGTCTTCTTTTCATTCCATCTCCTTAAATCCCCCACCCTATGAATCTCTCATTGCTTCCACTTCTTCCAATGTACCCATTTCTCCCTGGTAACAATGTTCCTGTTATTCCATAGCCCCACTCAAAGTATTCCTAATATCATAAAATAACTCCTGTTACTCTCTTTAATCAACTTATCCAACACTTTATATTCCATAGAAGTTTCCTCATCCCCACCCCTTCCCATTACTCCCCGTCCTCAGTTATGAGATACAGCTGCAGCAGAGGATAAAGCATGCATTTTTATATCCAGCATCCCCTATCGTTCTCTTTCGTTAACCCAGTTAATCACCCTTTAGCTATCTTACTAACTTAAACATTCCAAATGAACTTGTCACAATAACGTTGTAACTTAACCAACCAATGCTCTTCCTTGCCCATCAGTGGAATTTGCTTACACATAAAATTTTAGGGAGAACCATCATCTGTTGTAGATTAATTCTACCTATTAAAGATGGAACTATAGAGGATGATCTCCCCAGTTCTTGCAGAATCTCCTCAAATAACTGAGCATAATTTGTCTGGATTATCTTTTCCTTAGTTTCCAGCATTTTTAATCCTAAGTAAGAAGCTTCTTTTTTTCTGGATAATCCACTGCTCTCCAATGGGATTGGTAGGCTTGCCTGTCTTAACTTGTAATGTTTTTGTCCAGTTATAGCCCAATCCTGAAACCTCCTTAATTGCATTAATTATTCAATTATCTCTGGGAATAAAGGATCCAATCTATCTGTTGTTAACATATAATTCATAGGTTCATAGGAGATTACTAGGCTAATGAGCTTATATTAACCCAGTATGTGGCCCCTTGGGACAAGAAGATGGCATAAGTTTGTGCATATGTCTTGAGGATTTTACAGATTGCCTTAGTCCATAAGGGACATAGGCACTACCCCAGGTATGAATTTGTGATTCTCTATCCATTGATCCAAACTGTGTTTGAAGAGGGCTGGGGAAGTGTTCTGTTTAACATGAATAGGAAGCCTGTTTCAAAGAAGGGATAATCTTTGTGACACATATCTGTCTTGTCAGCATGTTTGTTTGAGTCACAGACAAGGTTTGGATACCTAGATCGGGTGACCCCTCATGCTGTTTGTCTTGTGGATGTGTAGCAGCTCCATCAGGACTACATTTGTGAGTGCCTTGTAGGTTAAGGATAGGTCACCCCTTAATAGTTAATAGGAGACAAAGTAAAGGGATAGGGCTTTTAGTATATCTGCAAAGGACATGTTAACACCCTGTATTTTCTTTGTGAGGAACACCTGGGGTATCTCCATCTCTTGTAAGTGCCTTGTCAAATACATGCCAAATTGCACATTGTACAAGATTACTGGTCTAATGAGGGCTGAGTACAGTGGGACTATAACTTCCTTGGATCTGGATGTCATACCTTTACCTATAAGCTGTGCCACATAGAATAACTTCCTCACCACTTTGGACACATGGCCATCAAAGTTCAAACTGCTATCTATTTGTGTACCTAGATCTCTCACCTCTGAGTCTACTCTTAGGGGCGTGCTGCTAATGTTGCAATTTGCAGGGGTCTATGGCTTCACAAAGGGTATGATAATGTATTTTTTCACATTTTGTTTTAGGTCATGGCTCTGGCACCAGTCATTTGTCTACTTTAGAACCTCCTGAAGGATATTTGCATCATTGTGGGAGTCTATGATTGCCCCAGGCTTGCAGTCATTGGCAGACTTTGTCATCCAGAGGCTTTCCACGTTAGCCTTGACTTCAGAGAAGTATAGTCCAAACAGGAGTGGTCCCAGCACTGAGCCCCGTGGCACACCACTTGTAATTGGCCTCTTGCTGGATCTGGATTCACCCACTTTAACCCCATACCTAACACACTAGTAATAGTTGACTCAATAGTCAGGCACACTGATGCCCCACTCACTAGGCTGGACAAGGAGAAGGTTACTGTTAGCTGCCTATTGGGAGCCAGAATCCGCCATATAACACAAGCACTCAGGTCACTCCAGAACAAGTACAAATATGACTCTGTCATTGTTCATGTTGGTGTGAATGACCTGAAATGTACCTCTCTGGACTACATGAAAAGAGACATGGAACTCTCTGATCATGTAGCCCAGGCAGGTTTGACCCTGACCCTGAGTAGCATCCTGCCCTCACCAAGAATGATGCCTCAGTATAAAGAAAAAAATGATCAATTTCAACAATTGGCTAAACTTCTGGTATTATTCAAAGGGGATCCAGTGTCTGTCAACCTGGGATGACATGCTCGACAAGCCACTTTGCTTCGCAAGAGATGGCTTGCACCTGTCACCCCTTGGCTTTCGAATACTGGCCAAGGCTCTTGCTGCCTCCATAGTGCCTTTCTTAGGCAAGGCTCAAAATTCAAACCCACTACCGTAAACAGCACAAGTAAAAAAATGAGGGTTATGCTACTCAACGCCAGGAGTTTAAATCTCAAAATGCATGCGCTCGAAGCACTCCTTAGTATGGAGAACGTCGACATCTGTGCAGTAACTGAAACCTGGTTCAAGGCTCCAGAGAGCACTCCAGCACTACTGGGCTACAACTCATACCACACATTTCGGCCACAGAACACGGACCGAAACACAAAAGGAGGGGGTGTATCCATATTCATCAAGGATACTCATACCTCCTGGTTAGTGGCACAGCATGATACCTCTGAGATCATCCATGTGCAACTAACATCGGGCAGATCTGCATTGTAAATTGTGGCCTGCTACAGATCACCATCCATGACCCAGGACCACCACTCCACCTTTCTGGAGACACTAGAAAACATGAAGGTCCTACCGAACACCCTGATATTGGGCGATTTCAATTACCCTACCATTAACTGGGAAAACTACTTGAGTACAAACTCCCAGTCTCAGCGCTTCCTGGAATTTATCAACTCAAATGCCCTAGATCAGCTGGTAAACTCCCCTACCAGAAGCCACAACATATTGGACCTGGTCATCACCATCATGGGCAACAGGTGTTCCGTACTGGAGGGCAACCCATCACTGGTTAGATCAGACCATAAACTAATCACCCTGGATGTCCACACCCCTCCCCCACCACCCCCAACCAAGGAAACCACAGTGAAAAACTTTTCTAAAGCAAACTTCACTTTACTTAAGGCAGAGGTGGTAAGTTTCACAGCCCCCACGCTAAAGGTTAACACTGCCCAAGATGCAGAATCCTTTACAATTGCACTCTATGAGCACTTACAAGGATGCATGGATTGTGCCATCCCTAGCAAGACCAAGACTCACTCCCCTAAGAGAAGGAAACCAGTCTGGTGGACCCCTGCCATAAACAGGTTATACAACAGAAGGAGGAAAGACATCCCGGATCAGTATCAGTAAGAAACTAAGGTCCCTCATAAAATCATCCAAGGCTAACTTTGAAAGAAAAATAGCCAAGGATTCGAATGATAACTACAAAGCCTTCTTTAGCTATGTCAAGACTCTAAGTGACAACTCTCAGATATGCTCTGAGTTAGTGCAAAATAGCACAAAATATACTGAACCTACTGATATTGCCAACATCCTGGCAGACAGATTCAATGCAAACTGCACCTCCCTCTCACCTTCAAAAGGGCTCACAACAATACCGGAAAAGTGTAGTGTCCCAGAAATCGCAGAAGCACAGGTGAAAACAGCCCTTTCAAAAGCCAAAAACACAGCGTCAATGGGGCCAGATGGTGTCCCAGGCTGCAACTTGCATGAACTACAGAACAAACTAACCCCCCCACCTAAACATGCTGTTCAACCTCAGCCTCTCCACAGGCTACATGCCCATAGAATGGCGCACAGCAACGGTTATTCCGCTCCACAAAGGAGGGGCACAACTGACCCTGGTAACCATTGCCCCATAAGCCTGACTAGCCTGCTCTGCAAGGCTATGGAGCACATCATTATGGACCTCATTAACAAAGACATTGGGAACCTCCAACCACTTGACCCGACCCAGTTTGGCTTTGTTAAGGGCAGATCATGCCTACTAAACCTGGTTGACTTCTTTGAGACAGTCACCAAGGCCATAGATGAGGGTATTATAGAAAAACTCACCAGCCTGAACATAAACCCCTATGTCACAACATGGGTTTCCAACTGGCTTACAGACAGAACTCATATGGTAAGAATAGCCGGCTCCAGGTCTGACTCTAAACCAGTCAAAAGTGGTGTCCCACAAGGCTCGGTTCTGGGACCACCTACTCTTCGGCATATATTTCTCAGAAGTACAGGCAAAAACAGGAGGACTATGGCTAACCAAGTTCGCCGATGACTGCAAACTGGGAGCCATAATTGACTCTCTGGCTGACACGGACATCCTTCAAAAAGGCCTAACTGAGGCAGACACCTGGTGTCAAAGTCATGGCCTCAAGCTAAATGCCAAAAAATGCATAGTCATCCCATTTTGGAAAAACAAAACACCCACGAATTACCACATAGGTGGCAGCCCCCTTAATACAGAAGAGGTAATAAGAGATCTGGGGACCCAGGTAGATAGTAATCTCTCCTTTGACAATCATATTGCCAAAGTAGTCAGGAAATCCTCCTATGTGGCCCATCTAATTACTAAGGGGTTCGCATTTAGAAATAAAGAGGTTATAGTGCCCCTCTACTCGTCACTCATCAGACCCATCATAGAGTACAACACCCCATTTGGGATGTACCTCACAAGACACTTCCAACCGCTGGAAAGACCACAAAAGCACCTCACCAAGAGGATTACTGGCCTCAAGCATATGTCCTATGCAGCCCGACTGAAAAAACTCCAGCTGTACTCATTGGCATATCGCTTACTCAGAGGTGATCTCTATCTGACTTACAAAGCCATGTCCAACTCAGAATTGATGGACATGCTCCACCTAAAGAAATCCAAGTCACTGCGAGCCACACACTCTAGTGAGCTAAACCTCACCACAGCAATAAATAGAACATGCTGGAGGGATAGATTCCTGTCACAGAGACTCCCCATGCTTTGGAACAAAATTCATAACTACATTAGGCAGAGCCCCTCACTAACACTCTTCAAGAGGAGCCTTGATGAGTGGATGGGTAACAGAAAATACACCCCTGGGATCACTTCATTGACTCTGCTTGACAGAGGCCCAGTTAATTAATCAATGGGGCGGCAAAAGCTGACACACTCTGGCTAGGCTTAAAAATGACCTCAGGCAGATAGCCTAGTACCTACCTATGAACCTATGAACCTATGTGTCCTGTCCATGAGCCAGTTGGCTATCCATCTGATGATGAAGGGATTTATGCACAGTTTTGTGAGTTTATTTATAATACCTGAGTGTGGGATTGTGTCATATGCCTTGGCCAGGTCAACGTAGGCAGGATGCACTGTATTACTCTCATCCATGGCCAGTATTTTTTTCAAAAAAGTCCTCCAGATTTACTAGGCATAACCTGCTCTTAACAAAGCTGAATTGGTTTGGGTCCAGCGTTTGGATGTTTCCTGTGTTATTATTTTTCAGGCCCATGATTATTCTTTCCATGGCTTTACATATAAGACTAGTCAAACTTATGGGTCTTTAATTACCTAGGTCACTTGGTGGTCCCCATTTGTGCAGAGGGATGACTGTTGCTGTCCACCACTCTATCGGGACAAAGCCAGTCTGGAGGCTTTGGCTAAATAGAGATCCCAATAAATCTGATAGGTCCTGATTCACACTGTTTAAAAGGCATCCTGGTATATCATTGGGCTCCACTGAAGCCATGTTTTTAGCTTTAGAGAGCACAATAGCAACCAGTTCTTTAGTGATAATTGGCAGGGGAGAGGTGGAGGATATTTCTTGGGGGGGGGGACTAAGGGTGATGAGGAGGTGAAATTTGAGCTGAATTTATCAGCCAGCAGATTTTCTATATCTTCTGGTTGAGTATAGGTGGTGCTCCACAACTAATTCTGCACATTGTTGGGTGTAGCCATTAAGATTGAGGAGATAACTGAAAATACCTTATGGTTAACCTTAGCTTTGGAGACTATTTATGCCTCAAAGTCTGCTTTGCATAATCATCTGCAAACATTTACCACACTAGCCTTCACCCATCCTTCCAGGTCAGCCCTTTCCAAAAAATTGTTCAAACCCACCAATTAGATTCTGTTAGACTACCCATAACAAATCATCTCTGCCCTTCATCAATTGTAATGGGCAAAAATTGCTGCATCCTCTTTGTCAATATTCCTGCTAATATTTTAGCATTCACAATGAGAAAAGATATAGGGTGATACTTTTCTGGGCATCTTCCATTCTGCTTAACATTAGTTAGCAACACTACCAATGCCTTGGTAAGGAAAGCTGGCAAACAGCCTATAATCACCACTTCATTAAAAACCTTGGCCATAGGAGTAACTGATACAGCCTTAAACGTTTTGTAAAATTCAGCTGTAAAGCTGTCACTTCCTGGGTTTTTACCTCTCCTAAGATTGTCTATAGCAGCCATTACCTCTTCCTTAATAATTAACCTATCCATTACTCCCCTGTCCCTATCACTAAGTATGGGTCCCCTTCAAGTAAAAGTCTCTTTACCCTGCTGTTGAGGTGCTCTAGCATCCACTTGGGATACATACAGGTTACTGCAGAACTTACAGAAAACATATTCAGTTGAAGAAATATCTTGCAGCAACCTACCATCTGTATGTCTTATCTCTCTGATATATATCTCCCCCTGTCAAGATTTAACCCTATCTGCTAACCACTTGACTGACCTTCCTCTCCTATAACACCAAAAAATCATGTCTATATACTAAACTTCTCTCAACCACTGATGTAACAACCTCTTTTACCCCTACCTGTAACCTCTGCACATTTCACCCTTTACTCATTACACAACTCCTCCATTCCATCTGTTTCTGAGCCTAAATTCATTTTTTTCACTTTTGAATTTTCCCGCCTTTTTCTCTTGTACATTATTGTTCTCTAGTCATCAAATAACCCTTAAAGGCACATTTCAGTGCCCATCACTGTTCAAGAAATGCCATCATTTCTATCTTATCCTTATCACTCCACTTGAAAATCTCTCTTCTTAGCTGTAACCTTTCTTCTCACTTTGCCTCATCCTCCCATGGACATGCCTTCCACTTCCACCTATTTCTCATTCTCTCATCCCTTGGGAGTAATATGGAGAGCATCACAAGCGCATGATCCAGCAAACACCTTTCTCCAATCTCCACTTGCTTAACTCACTCTAATCACTGTCCTCTCATAAGAAACAAATCTATTCTGCTATTTTTTTAACTGATATTCCTAGAGAAGGTATACTCCTTCTCCAAGGGGGCTTCCACCTCCAAACATCTATCCACCCCTTTTGTCCTGTCCAAGTATTCACCCCCATGCTGCTTTTATGTTTTTCTTACCGACAAAATTTTGGTCCACCCACCAATCTAAAACCAAACTGAAATCTCCCCCAGTAATATACTTTTCAAAAAATGTCAGAAATCCTTATTACATGGCGTAAAAACTCATGACAAAATTGGGGGAATTTTGATTTGGTCCATACAGCACACTAAGATTTCCATATCTGGCCTTCTAAGTCTATTCCTGCCATTACCCACCTTCTGTTTGGATCTTCCAACACATATTTAACCTCCGTCTAAAGTTTCTTTGAAACTAGCATCACAACACCCCCTCCCACTGTACTATATACTATCACTCAAAAAATACCTTCCTTCTAACTTCAGAACCTCTTTCCTCTTAAGCTTTACCTCCTGTAGGAACACTTTATCAGCTTTTAACATTTTTAACTGATTCATGACACTCCCTCTCTTAAATGGATTACACATCCTGCCTACATTTCATGCAACGATAGTCACATTCCTCCCTTCCTCCTGTATTCCCCCTTCCCTCAACTCATTTCCTCATCTCTCTGTCTAAGTCAGGGCCACCTGGACCCTTGCATCACTCCAGGATCTACACCTGGCTAACTGAGCCAGGCCAGAGAAGTACTTGGAGCTATCATGGTGTTTCGCTGTCAGATACACATGGGCCACCGCTCTCCCTCTTATCACTATATTCATTGACAACCTTAGCTGTACCCTCTGCTAGGACAAGCAGGATGCCCTCATCTCTGATAGTACCCTCCATACATTAAAAAACAAAGCTGCACATAGTAAACATTGTTCATGAAACCATCTTGAGACAATAGCTCATGTTACAAAAAACAAAATAAAAAAAAAACACAGAAAAATACATTTTTAACCATCTCTCAGGCATTACATTCTTGTGAAAATGGACAGGGGTCTAGATTAATTCATCAAAGATTCACCTTAGTGAACCTTTCTTCATCAAATCTTAACCCCTGAATGTTCATTTCAGTGAATGTTTTCACTGAAAAAAAAAATTAAACAGGGAAACTAAGTACTTGGCCAAAACAACACCGGAACAAACACCACAGTATGTAAAACCCACCAAAGTGAGGGGCTTCACACCCCACACCCCTCCCATCACCTCTGACTATATATATATATATATATATATATATATATATATATATATATATATATATATATATATATATATATTTATACTGACTCTGAGATCGCACTACAGTGGGGGAAAGGGCAAATGTGTGCTGCTTGCCAACTGCTTCCTTTCCCTACATAATTTTTTTGCAGATATGAACATTCCCTGAAATGAATGCTTGATGGTTAGGGTTCGATAAAGAAAGGTTTGCTGAACTGAACTTTCATTAAATTAATATAAACCCAATGGAAAGACATCAATATCATTTTATGAGCCAGGTCTCCAAGTCCTGACTCTTTTTAGTAAGTTTGGCAACATTACCTTTAGTCATTAAGCTAGGTGAATCTTTTGTTTTGCATATCCACCACTCATGCATTTGCTTTATCTGTTAGTACTGGCACAGTTTCAGTAGCACCATCCTCTTCTAGACCCTCCCACTTTTCTGCAATTGTAGACAAACCAGCCTTTTGCACACTGTCTATACCAACCCGCACTTTCTCACTATATGTTGATGAAGAGTTATGCTCATCCTGGAAGAACTCTTCTCTGCCTCTTTTGGCCATTACTGTCCCTTCTAATGCTTTCTTTTCATTGCGTGATTGCTTTCCTCTCTAACAGTTGACTGCCCAATTCATGTACTGCTATACAGTATGGTCATCATTACATGTGTCCTTTTACCATCCTACTCCACCTCTGTAATGCCTCTCACCATGCGCTACTTGATTCTACTTAAAGAAGCCATCCACTCATCTATAAACTTGTGTGCCTCCCCATGTGAAGAAAAAAATCTTTCTTTATGTGCCAATCATCATGACCAAAATGGCTAGGTATACTAACCATAAGTGATGGACAACTACTTAAGTTCTTTTCTGATACCTGTAAAAGCTGTCTCCCCATCTGAAAGGAACTGAGCATAGTCCTGATAAGCATGAACAATGACATTATATACCCGCAGTCCATGCAGTAAATAAACATTGTTTAACACCAGGTCATTTGCAGTATATGAATGGAGCTTAACAATGACTTACTGTGGAAATTTGCCCCCATTCTTTTTCCTTTCTGTATGGTGTATCAACTTGATCTCCCAGTCCATTTCTGTACGTCCACTGAATGCTGGCAAAAAATTATTTTTAAAATAAGTTCTTGTCTTCCACCGTCTCTGGCATTCCAACCAATTGGATATTTCCTCATCTCTCAAGATTGCCCATTTTCCCAAGTAAATCTGAAATCTCTGGTTTTAATGCATTTGCTCCTGTTGTGCTGCAGTCATGTGATTTGTACCCTGTGTAGAGAGCTTCATGGTATTCAGCTCGTGCTGCTCCTGGCCTACTGATCCTGCTGTGCTGCAGTCATGTGATTTGTACCCCTGTGTAGAGAGCTTCATAGTATTCATCTCGCGCTGCTCCTGGCCTACTGATCCTGTTGTGCTGCAGTCATGTGATTTGTACCCTGTGTAGACAGTTTCATAGTATTCAGCTCATGCTGCTCCTGGCCTACTGATCCTGTTGTGCTGCAGTCATGTGATTTGTACCTTGTGTAGACAGTTTCATAGTATTCAGCTCATGCTGCTCCTGGCCTACTGATCCTGTTGTGCTGCAGTCATGTGATTTGTACCCTGTGTAGAGAGCTTTATTGTATTCAGCTCGTGCTGCTCCTGGCCTACTGATCCTGTTGTGCTGCAGTCATGTGATTTGTACCTTGTGTAGAGAGCTTCATAGTATTCAGCTCATGCTGCTCCTGGCCTACTGATCCTGTTGTGCTGCAGTCATGTGATTTGTACCCTGTGTAGAGAGCTTTATTGTATTCAGCTCGTGCTGCTCCTGGCCTACTGATTCTTGTATTTTTAATCCAGTCCTGGAGCTCTTTCATCTGTAGTGTAACTGCTTGCAGCATTTCTCACACTTTTTTCTAGTTGATCTTCTCATCCAAAAGGTAACTCAGGCTCCCTGACGGCATTTTCTGTCTTACAATTATCACTACAGCCTGCCACTGCCCAAAGTGGAGGTCAGTACTTTTTCATGAGGTGCTCAGAGCTAGACTAAATTCAGACTGCCATATTGGGCTGCTGGCTACATCCCCATTTGGTGAAGAAGATCTGTGAGAGACAGGAGGTAACAAGAATGTCCAGCCAAGTCTGCCAAGAGATGGACAGATTGCTTGAGAGAAGACATGAGACGGTCATATGACTGTTGAAGAAGGTAGGAGAATGGCACTGAACTGAGAAAGGTTGTAAAAGTTGCTGTGGCACCTCAACCCCATGTAATAAAAATATGGGAAGAGGGGGTTGATGATGATGATGATAATGATCTTCTAACTTGGGTTAGCAATTTCATAGGTTCATAGGATGGTACTAGGCTATCAGCCCTAGGGCCTATACAAGCCTAGCCATAACAATTCCCTGGCTATTTCTTCCCACACTATTTGCTTCCCTGGACCCCTGTCTAGCAGGGCGACTGATGTGATCCCCGGGGTGAATTTCCTTTCTCCCATCCAATCGTCAAGGTTCCTTTTGAAGAGGGCCAAAGAGGCACTCTGCTTGACATGTATGGGCAGTCTATTCCAGAGTTTGGGGAGTCTCTGGGTCAGGAACCTATCCCTCCAGCATGTTTTCTTTATTGTAATGACAAGGTTTAGATCCCTGGAGTGTGTGGCTCTGAGGGATTGGGATTTCTTTAAGTGTAGCATGTCCAACAGCTCTGGGTTTGACTTGGCCTTGTATGTTCCTGTCCTTCAACCACCATGTAACAACAGTAGTCAGAAAATCCTCTTTATCACAACTGGTATATTAAGGCATATCATCCAGTTTGAAAGAAGCTATTATTCATTTGTATACAACCCCAATTAGACCAATTATTGAGTACAACAGTCCCTTTGGGATGTACCTTTCTAGACCTAATAAGCCACTGGGAAGGCCCCAGCGGTCCCTAACCAAGAAGATTGTTTATCTAATGTCCTTGAGCTACTAGGAAAGACTTGAAGTGCTATCCCTTTACTCAGTTTCTTATGGCTTTGGCAGTGCGATCTGTGCCTTGCAGTCTGTACTAAGTACCCCTTCTTCTTGATCTCCTTTTTCTTTGCAGGTGAGAACTAGGCACTTAAATCTACACAACAGATAAATAACATGCACCTGACTTATTAACCATTATCCAATGCCTATACCATCTCTTGGATAGACTTTCCCTGCAAGTAAAACAAAGTGCACCCGGCTAGCTTCCTTCAAATTAAACCTGAAGAATTGGATGGGCATGCATACATTTAGCCCAGGACTGACCTGCTTCACCTTTCTTGAGAAAGGGGAGTAGCATGAGTGTGGGTAGTGGCAAGGTGTAAATGGTCTTGTGACTCATTTGCCTTGTAGTTTCCATGATTCC